>NC_132906.1:39243985-39543985 GCF_047675955.1 Chlorocebus sabaeus | reverse complement strand
GATTTCTGTTCAGCTGAATTAAAGATTCCTGATTATACAAATCAAATCAGATTATATTTGGTAGTTTGCTTATCTGTCTCAGATCCATCATGGATAATACAATCAAAGCTAATACCAAAGATTTGTAGGAGTCAAATCATTTGATTGCTGCTTTGGCTCTTCAGCCCATAACGGCCATCTCTGCTACCTTGTTTTATGAGTAAGATCTACCGCTTGGCCCCAGTATACCAGGATTCACTCATCCACATGGAATCCAGAGGGCCTAGTTCAATGGTATCTGTTCCCACTGTTATGGACAATCTACAAAGAATATCCAGCTCAGATCTGGTGATATATTTCATATATCACTGGGTATGGTGCACTTATTTCTATCAAGGGCCACAAGAGAAGATTAGAAAGTAATGGAGGGAGTGGCTGGACACCCATATTCTTCTCAGCATGTATCTGGAACTGGGTTTGAATTCCTTTCTCAAATTTAATCCTCTTCTGTTAAGGGGCAAGTACCAAAATATGACAATACATTATTTTTAATAAGGCACTGTTAGATTCTGAGTTGGGAGTATTATATATGGAAGGTAATAGAATTCTGTTATAGAAAACTCTGTGAAACTCTGGGGACAAGCAGGTGACCAAATGTGAGGGCTATTCTTCCAGCCTAGCATAGTACTCAGCACAGCTCTGATTCATAGAGAATCTATGGTTTTGGGAACAGTGGAAGATGAGACCTGTGACAAAGATATCGACTCAATTGTGTTGGGGACCATTGTTGACAGTGGCAAAGACAAGGATCCAGTAAGTGGACTGCAGAAACAGGTTTCTGGCAAGGCTGGACTGAGCAGGAAAGGAAGAAAATGGATTATAGATATAGAAAATGGCAATTCACTATATATTCACATAAGTTGTTCTCTTAGGGGTGTCTCTGAAATGCTGATTCTTTATTGAGTTTCACTGCCTGTTTATTTCCATGAGCAGATGTGGAGTTACTATAATTTAAACACAAAAGCAAAGGTGACTTTGTCTACACAGTCTTTAAGTCCAGGTGACCTATATTAAAACAAACAAACAAAACCACTCAAAGTAGTACAAAGGTTTGTTTGAGGAGGTATAAAAATAAAAAAGTGATAACTTTCACTCTTTTGCTTTAAAATAAATAATTTGTTGCATTTAAGGAAAAAAAATATTCACCTTAAAAAGGTGCATTGGTGAAATTGAGTTCAAGAATTTCTTAAAAACAAATTTTCTACTACTATAAGTAGCTTCAATAAAAATAGGAAAGTAGATTATTTGAAAAAAATGTATTTTAAGAGCTCAGTGCTTTTATTTTAAGCAATTCCAATCAACTTTGTGTGTTGAATCTATTTTTCATTTGATTGATAGGATCGATTTCTACAAACTACATTATAGTTGTGAGGTTATGTATGGCATTTGGCACCGAGATTTAAGAAGTAATCATAGGTTGTATATTGTTTCTGAGAAATTGACGATATCACACTGTTATTTATTTCAGATTTCTCCAAGGACTTTCTTCAGTTTTGCTATATATTTTCCAATTAAGAAAGGTGACAGGCCGGGCGCGGTGGCTCAAGCCTGTAATCCCAGCACTTTGGGAGGTCGAGACGGGCGGATCACGAGGTCAGGAGATCGAGACCAGCCTGGCTAACATGGTGAAACCCCGTCTCTACTAAAAAATACAAAAAAACTAGCCGGGCGAGGTGGCAGGCGCCTGTAGTCCCAGCTACTCGGGAGGCTGAGGCAGGAGAATGGCGTAAACCCGGGAGGCGGAGCTTGCAGTGAGCTGAGATCCGGCCACTGCACCCCAGCCTGGGCCACAGAGCCAGACTCAGACTCCCTCTCAAAAAAAAAAAAAAAAAAAAAAAAAAAAAAGAAAGGTGACAAAAAATTCTACCTTATACTATGCATATTGAACTTGGTTTTATATGTATTGGAATCATTTTGAAGGGGAAACTTGTTCATACCAGATAGAGTCAAGTGAGGTATAAGGGCAATAAACTCCTGCTTTTATGTAGTTTTAGAATTGGATAACTAGGAGGTCAAATGTAGTACATCTGCACTGAGATCTGCCATACCAGCTCTTTTAAAATCCAGAGCATTGGCTTCAAATTGGAACAGAATTTCTCACTAAAAAGATATCATTCAAAATAAATAGTCTCTTACTATCACTATGTTTTCATTAAAAAGTAAAATATGTTGTTCATTTTTAAAAAGGTGTATTTTTTTCCCTAAATGTGTTTTGCTGATCAGAACATATACCTTTCATAAAAATTTATGTGCGTACATGGAAAACTAACTCCAAGATGTTGCTGTACTTTTGCACATGAGCAGACAGCTGGCAACCAATCTCTCTGATTATGCAAAACTGGAATTATAGCAAGAATTACTGACAGACTGATAGGTTTGGATTTCCCACTTCAAAAGTGGTGAATTGTTTCCTTTATATTTGGTGACAAATGACCTACCTAGCTGCTTGTCCATGCAGAGAAGCTTGGAACAAGCAGAGAAGTTTACAAGGCTGCTGACACTCATGAGAGTTGACTGTAAAAAGTAAACTTTTACTGGAAATGAATTGTTTATTTTTATTTTTTAACTATACTTTAAGTTCTAGGGTACATGTGCACAACATACAGGTTTGATACATAGGTATACATGGCCATGTTGGTTTGCTGCAGCCATCAACTCATCATATACATTAGGTATTTCTCCTAATGCCATCCCTCTGCCAGTTCCCAACCCCTCGACAGGCCCCAGTGTGTGATGTTACCCACCCTGTGTCCAAGTGATCTCCTTGTTCAATTCCCGTCTATGAGTGAGAACATGCGGTGTTTGGTTTTCCATCCTTGTGATAATTTGCTGAGAATGATGGCTTCCAGCTGCATCCATGTCCCTGCAAAGGACATGAATTCATCCTTTTTATGGCTGCATAGTACTCCATTGTGTAAATGTGCCACATTTTCTTAATCCAGTCTATCACTGATAGGCATTTGGGTTGGTTCCAAGTCTTTGCTATTTTGAACAGTGCCGCATTAAGCATACATGTGCTTGTGTCTTTATAGTAGCATGATTTATAATCCTTTAGGTATATACTCAGTAATGGGATTGCTGGGTCAGATGGTATTTCTAGTTCTAGGTCATTGAGGAATCGCCACACTGTCTTCCTCAATGGTTGAACTAATTTACACTCCCACTAACAGTGTAAAAGTGTTCCTATTTCTCCACATCCTCTCCAGCATCTGTTGTTTCCTGACTTTTTAATGATTTCCATTCAACTAGCATGAGATGGTATCTCATTGTGGTTTTGATTTCCATTTTTCTAATGACCAGTGATGATGAGCAATTTTTCATGTGTCTGTTGGCTGCATAGATGTCTTCTTTTGAGAAGTGTCTGTTTATATCCTTTGCCCACTTTTTATGGGGTTGTTTTTTTCTTGTAAACTTGTTTGAGTTCTTTGTAGATTCTGGGTATTAGCCCTTTGTCAGATGGTAGATTGCAAACAATTTCTCCCATTCTGTAGGTTGCCTGTTCGCTCTGATGGTAGTTTCTTTTGCCATGCAGAAGACCTTTAGGTTAATTAGATCCCATTTGTCTGTGTTGGCTTTTGTTGCCATTGTTTTTGGTATTTTAGTCATAAAGTCCTTGCCCATGCCTATGTCCTGAATTGCATTGCCTAGGTTTTCTTCTAGAGTTTTTATAGTTTTAGGTCTAATATTTTAGTCTTTAATCCATTTTGAATTAATTTTTGTATAACGTGTAAGGAAGGGATCCAGTTTCACCTTTCTGTATATGGCTAGCCAGTTTTCCCAACACCATTCATTAAATAGTGAATCTTTTCCCCATTTCTTGTTTTTGTCAGGTTTGTCAAAGATCAGATGGTTGTAGATGTATGATGTTATTTCTGTAGCCTCTGTTCTGTTGCACTGGTCTATGTCTCTCTTTTGATACCAGTACCATGCTGTTTTGGTTACTGTAGCCTTGTAGTGTAGTTTGAAGTCAGGTAGCCTGATGCCTCCAGCTTTGTTCCTTTTGCTTAGGATTGTCTTGGCCATGCAGGCTCTTTTTTGGTTCCATATGAACTTTGAAGTAGTTTTTCCAGTTCTATGAAGAAAATCATTGGTAGCTGGATGACAATGACATTGAATCTATAAATTACCTTCAGCGGTATGGCCATTTGCACAGTATTGATTCTTCCTATTTATGAACATGGGATGTCCTTCCATTTGTTTGTGTCCTCTTTCATTTCATTGAGCAGTGGTTTGTAGTTCTTCTTGAAGAGGTCCTTCACATCCCTTGTAAGTTGGATTCCTAGGCATTTTATTCTCTTTGAAGCATTTGTGAATGGGAGTTCACTCATGATTTGGCTCTCTGTCTGTTATTGGTGTATAGGAATGCTTGTGACTTTCGCACCTTGATTTTGTATCCTGAGACTTTGCTGAAGTTGCTTATCAGCTTAAGGAGATTTGGGGCCGAGACAATGAGGTTTTCTAAATATACAACCTGTCATCTGCAAACAAGAACAGTTTGAATTCCTCTTATCTTAATTGGATATCCTTTATTTTTTTCTCTTGCCTGATTGCCCTGGCCAAAACTTCCAACACTATGTTGAATAGGAGTGGTGAGAGAGGTCATCCTTGTCTTGTGCTGGTTTTGAAAGGAATGCTTCCAGTTTTTTCCCATTCAGTATAATATTGGCTGTGGGTTTGTCATAAGTAGCTCTTATTATTTTGGGATATGTTCCATCAATACCAAGTTTATTGAGAGTTTTTAGCATGAAGGGCTGGTTGAATTTTGTCAAAGGCCTTTTCTGCATCTATTGAGATAATCATGTGGCTTTTGTCTTTGGTTCTCTTTATGTGATGGATTACATTTATTGATTTGTGTATGTTGAACCAGCCTTGCAGCCCAGGGATGAAGCCGACTTCATCCTGGTGGATAAGTTTTTTGATGTGCTGCTGGATTCAGTTTGCCAGTATTTTATTGAGGATTTTTGCATCGATGTTCATCAGGGATATTGGTCTAAAATTCTTTTTTGTTGTGTCTCTGTCAGGGTTTGGTATCAGGATGATTTTGGCCTCATAAAATGAGTTAGGAAAGATTCCCTCTTTTTCTATTGATTGGATTAGTTTCAGAAAGAATGGTACCAACTCTCCTTTGTACCTCTGGTAGAATTCAACTGTGAATCCATCTGGTCCTGGATTTTTTTTTTTTTTTTTTGGTTGGTAGAGTATTAATTTTTGCCTCAATTTCAAAGCCTGATATTGGTCTATTCAGTGATTCAACTGCTTCCTTGTTCAGTCTTGGGAGGGTGTATGTGTCCTGGAATTTATCCATTTCTTCTAGATTTTCTAGTTTATTTGCATAGAGTTTTATAGTATTTTCTCATGGTAGTTTGTATTTCTGTGGGATTGGTGGTGATGTCCCCTTTATCATTGTTTATTGTGTCTGTTTGATTCTTCTTTTTTTTTCTTTATTTGTCTTGCTAGCAGTCCACCAATTTTGTTGATCTTTTCAAAAAAAACCAGCTCCTGTACTCATTGATTTTTTGAAGAGTTTTTTATGTCTGTCTCTTTCAGTTCTGCTCTAATCTTAGTTATTTCTTGCCTTCTACTAGCTTTTGAATGTGTTTGCTCTTTCTTCTCTAGTTCTTTTAATTGTGATGTTAGGATGTCGATTTTAGATCTTTCCTGCTTTCTCTTGAAATTTCCCTCTACATACTACTTTAAATGTGTCCCAGAGATTCTGGTACATTGTGAATTTGTTCTCATTGGTTTTAAAGGACATCTTTATTTCTGCCTTCATTTCATTATTTACCCATTATTCATCCAGGAGCAGGTCATTCAGTTTCTATGTAGTTGTGTGGTTTTGAGTGAGTTTCTTAATCCTGGGTTCTAATTTGATTGTACTGTGGTCTGAGAGACAGTTTGTTGTGATTCCTGTTCTTTACATTTGCTGAGGAGTGCTTTACTTCCAACTATGTGGTCAATTTTGGAATAAGTGCGATGTGGTGCTAAGAAGAATGTACATTCTGTTGATTTGGGGTGGAGAGTTCTGTAGATGACTGTTAGGTCTGCTTGGTCCAGATCTGAGTTTAACTACTGGGTATCCTTGTTAACCTTCTGTCTCATTGATCTGTCTAATATTGACAGTGGGATGTTAAAGTTGCCCATTACTCTTGTGTGCGAATCTAAGTTTCTTTGTTGGTCTCTAAGGACTTCCTTTATGAATCTGGGTGCTCCTGTATTGGGTGCAAATATATTTAGGATAGTTGGCTCTTCTTGCTGAATTTATCCCTTTACCATTATGTAATGGGGTTCTTTTTCTCTTGATCTTTGTTGGTTTAAAGTCTGTTTTATCAGAGATAAGCATTGCAACCCTGCTTTTTTTTGTTTTCCATTTGCTTGGTAGATGTTCCTCCATCCCTTTATTTTGTGCCTATGTGCGTCTTTGCACATGAGATGTATCTCCTGAATACAGCACACTGATGGGTCTTGACTCTTATCCAATTTCTCAGTCTGTGTCTTTTAATTGGGGCATTTAGCCCATTTACATTTAAGGTTAATATTGCTGTGTGTGAATTTGATCATGTCATTATGATGTTAGCTGGTTATTTTGCCCACTAATTGAGTGAGTTTCTTCATGACATCGATGGTCTTTACAATTTGGCATGTTTTTGTAGTGGCCGATACTGGTCGTTCCTTTCCATGTTTAGTGCTTCCTTCAGGAGCTCTTGTAAGGCAAGCCTGGTAGTGACAAAATCTCTCAGCATTTGCTCATCTGTAAAGGATTTCATTTCTCTTTTACTTATGAAGCTTAATTTGGCTGGATATGAAATTCTGGGTTGAAAATTCTTTTCTTTAAGAATGTTGAATATTGGCCCCCACTCTCTTCTGGCTTGTAGAGTTTCTCCTGAGAGATCTGCTGTTAGTCTGATGGGCTTCCCTTTGTGGGTAACCCGACCTTTCTCTCTGGCTGCCCTTAACATTTTTTCCTTCTTTTCAACCTTGGTGAATCTGACAATTATGTCTTGGGCTTGCTCTTCTCAAGGAATATCTTTGTGGTATTCTCTGTATTTCCTGAATTTGAATGTTGGTCTGCCTTACTAGGTTGGCAAAGTTCTCCTGGGTAATATCCTGAAGAGTGGTTTCCAACTTGGTTCCATTCTCCCCATCACTTTCAGGTACACTGAACAAATGTAGATTTTGTCTTTTCACATAGTCCTGTATTTTTTGGAAGCTTCGTTTGTTTCTTTTTACTCGTTTTTCTCTAACCTTGTTTTCTCGCTTTATTTCATTCATTTGACCTTCAATCACCGATACCCTTTCTTGCACTTGATCAAATCAGCTAATGAAGCTTGTGTGTGTGTCATGAAGTTCTAATGCCATGGTTTTTAGCTCAATCCTGTCATTTAAGGTCTTCTCTACACTGTTTATTCTAGGTAGCTATTCGTCTAACCTTTTTTCAAGGTTTTTTAGCTTCCTCGTGATGGGTTCAAACATGCTCCTTTAGCTTAGAGAAGTTTGTTATTACCGACCTTCTGAAGCCTACTTCTGCCAACTCGTCAAAGTCATTCTCCTTCCAGCTTTGCTCTGTTGCTGGTGAGGAGCTGCAATCCTTTGGAGGAGAAGAGGCTCTCTGATTTTTAGAATTTTCAGCTTTTCTACTCTGGTTTCTCCTCATCTTTGTGTTTTTATCTACCTTTGGTCTTTGATGTTAGCGACCTGCAGATGGGGTTTTGGTGTAGGTGTCCTAACTGGGAGGTGTCTCTCAGAGCTCAAACGCCATGCTAGGAGAAACACTGCTGTCTTCAGAGCTGTCAGACAGGGACATTTAAGTCTGCAGAAGTTGTTTGCTACCTTTTGTTCAGCTATCCCCTGCCCACAGAGGTAGAGTCTAGAGGCAGTAGGCCTCCCTGAGCTGTGGTTGGCTCTGCCCAGTTCAAGCTTCACAGCCACTTTGTTTACCTACTCAAGTCTTGACAATGGTGGATGCCCCTCCCCCAACCAGGCTGCTGCCTCACAGTTTGATCTCAGACTGCTGCACTAGCCGTGAGCAAGGCTCCATGGGCATGGGACCCGCTGATCCAGGCACGGGAGAGAATCTTCTTGTCTGCCGGTTGCTAAGACCTTGGGAAAAGTGCAGTATTTGGGCAGAAGTGTCCCGTTTTTCAAGGTACAGTCTTTCATGTCTTCCCTCGGCTAGGAAAGAGAAACCCCCTCACCCCTGTGTTTCCTGGTTGAGGCGACACCACACCCTGCTTTACCTCATCTCTGTGGGCTGCACCCACTGTCCAACCAGTCCCAGTGAAATGAACCAGGTATCTCAGTTGGAAATGCAGAAATCACCTGTCTTCTGCATTGATCATGCTGGGAGCTGCAGACCGGAGCTGTTCTTATTTGGCCATCTTGGAATGGTGCTCCAGAAATGAATTATTTCAGTATAATTAGGGAAATATTCTTTGAGTTATGAATGTTTCATGAGTTGATTCTTGAAATTACTATCAAATCTAGTTCAAAGTTCTAAGAATGTTCAAATAATGTATGCAATATTGGTTTAGAAGTAATATGGTTAGCAAGAGTATATATACATACATTTATATTTGCATGTATGTTTGTATATATAATATGTGTAGGTGTATATATGTATACACACACAGACACACACATACATTATGAGTAAGGACAGAGAAATGAAATGCACATATCAACTGGGGAGCTTGTTTTCCCCCCTTATTTGATCTAGAAATAAATATAATATTTAGTATATGTCAGGAGATGACAACTACTTTCCCCAATTTTACACTATACTATTATGTATGTTGTAAGCTGTTTATTTGAGATTGACATTTCTGTTAGATTTCTTGATACTAGACTAATACTTTCTGCTAGAAATGCATGTGTAAATCAGTGTTTGCATTTGTTTGATGTTCTACAAAATAAAAGAAATTGATGAAGTATCTTGATAGGCAAAGAGTGTCAGGGGACAAATTTTAGGATAGCAGGATGATTCATTAGTGAGCTAGGATCCTAACATCTGTTCTTGGAGAAAAATCAGACAAGTATTATTGCCTTAAATATACAAAGATAAAATGTAAGATCAAAATGGTGAGATCATAATTTTCTAGAAATAGGATATGAATGCATTCCTTCTATTTCCAAATATTTCTTCCATTAACCCGGACTGACTTACAACTGAAAATCTTTTTCTCATTCCTATCTTCATTTATCTCTTCTTCATTTCTGTAGTTTTCTAATACTCCTGTCAATTTTCAGTTCTTTTACTCTGTTTCTCCCTCATCTGTTTCTCTAAGCATTTTTGTGCAAATGTCTCTAATATTTTACCCTGTATGCTAATTAGAACTTTAGCATTCATTTTAATATAAGCATAGATGATATCTCTGAGTCAGGAGCTTTTGAAATTATATATCTCCTTTGCCTATGCAATTGAATTGTGGTCAACTGTCTGAATTCATATATATATTTCTTGAGCTATGATTATTTAACACAACTCTCCTTTGAATACATAGAATTTTGAAGATTGCCATTATTGAGTAAAAACTGAAGATATTTAGACTTCTTTAGCACCAGTTATCACACTAATTCTATCTGTAAAATAATCTTTGATTTTCCTTCAATTTTTTTTAAATTAGTTTCTCTGATGTAAACTGTTTAGAAGCATCTATTTTTTAAAACCAATATAATCTTAGCACAGTAGTGAGATATTAGCATTTACTGATTAATCCAATCACCTAGAAAATTGAGATGAACTTCTCATGTGCAGATATTTTTTTGTTCAACTTGAGCAATCTATCCAACACACCACTTTCCACCCTCATCGATTCCTTACTTGATTCTAATTAAAATTGAACAAAATATATAAAATTGGGTTTATTCAACCCCCCTCTGTTCTCATAACTGTAGTGTTCAAATTAGAAAGAACTCAAACCATGAAAGATGCTTTACTCAAAACTAAAATTTGTGTTTTCCTCTCTCACTTGCATGGTGTATTCCCATTTGCCCTCCAATAGCAACTCAGGTCAATTTAACATGTGGATAATTGTTTTTTTTGATTGCTACTTTTCTAAAAAGAAATTATGTTAGGAAAAGTGAAGATATATGATATCTCTCTGCACTTTGGCTAATGAGCTGCTGAAAAAGATTCACACAATTATGGAGAATGTTAAAATTCAAAGGCTTCTGGTATTCCTATCATACTATATCTCGTTCTACCTCAGTAAATGATCCCTTACTTTACCTCAGAGAGAAAACTGAGGACATCAAATTCCCACTCCTCCCTCAAACAGCTTACTTACGTTTATAACATCATTTCCTCCCTCATAGCAGTGTAAACCAGAGTTTTCTCTTTTGTTTAAAACTGTCACCCATTTAACTTCTGCAGATCTGATTTACTTTCTTCTCAGAGACTTGTTTTTGAGTTATGCCCTTCCTTTCACAATTTCACATTTCCTATCTCAAGTATTTCCCTTCGATATATAAATGATATAATTTCTCTCTCATTTTATAACGAAGCAAAAAATTCAGAATACATACATCCTTTTCATTGAATGTGGCAGAAAGAACTGGTTATCTCAAAATATCTCCCCCTTTTCTTACCTGAACTTGTGAGAGTTTTGTCCATCTGTTTTCCAATGTAATGTTCTGTCTTAGTACTTTACCCATGATCAGAATTTTTTTTTTTCTTCCACACATAGTCTATTGGTTCCCAAACATATACATCAGGCAAAACATTTCTCATGACCATTCTTAATTATCTATTTGCTTATTAGAATCCTCTATCTGGATATCCTACATGTGTATCCAAATCACCATGTATGCATTAGAATTCATTATCGTTTCAAAACCAGGTCTTGAACTTGTTGTTGCTGACAATGATGTTTGCCAAATTATCTAAATTATTCTAGACTGTGTATTCACTTTGTCTCCCAAAGCAGTTCACCAAGATTTACATTTATAACTCTTATATATCTCTCCAATTCATGTTTTCATTTTTATGCTTTTATGGCATGAAGCATCTGGAGAATATATGGAATAATACAGAATTAGTCCTGTTTCTCACTATTTCTCCTCCACAAAGCAAATATTTCACACTCCTTATCCTTCCATGAAGTTGCTGTATTGGTTTTATATTCCCTAATAATCAAAACAAAAAAAAATCTACTGAATGTAAATAGGGCCCTGCATAGCTAACCTCTGTCTACCTATATGTATTCTATACCATGCACATTCATATAATATTCCCTCTAAGATCTGGAATGAAACTTTCATTGCTGATACACAGCTGATTTCACAACTCTGTGATTTTACAGATTCTCTTCCATCTGCTTGACATCTTTTTCCCCAGTCTGTACTGTTACAGTTTGACTTACCCACCAAGACTCTTTCTCTCTGGGTAGCTTTCCTGGTATATACAAATATTAATAAACAACAACAAGAAAAGCAGCCACCAAAAATACTTGATCTATTTAACTATAAAGTAATATGTGCATCTGTTATTAAAGGTATTTTTGATATCAAAAAAATTGTTTTTTGAAATACTCTCACTCTGTCCCCAAGGCTCGATTGCAGTGGTGCAACCACGGCTCACTGTAACATCTGCCTCCCAGTTCAAGCGATTCTCCTGCCTCGGCCTCCCGAGTAGCTGGGACTACAGGCGCATGCCACCACACCTGGCTAATTTTTTGTGTTTTTAGTAGAGTCGGGGTTTTTGCCATGTTGGCCAGCCTAGTCTTGAACTCCTGACCTTAGGTGATTCGCTTACCTCGAACTCCTAAAGTGCTGAGATTATATGCGTGAACCACAGTGCCCGGCCTCAATATCAAAATTACTTTCATCTTAGTCTACCTTCCTTTTTAGAACAAATGTGCTATATAGAGAAAAAGACATTTTGTTAATATTAATATTCCCAATGATTAGGATGATAATGTTTTAATTATTTACATAATCTCAAAAATAAACATTAATTTTCCCACTGATTGGTCTACTGGTCTGTTGGGCTCAGGTAGGTTCAACAAGACTTGGCTCCAGGTCACAGCTTGGGATATGATTTTCTCCTACTTTTTTTTTTTTTTTTTTTTGTACCCTGTGCTTCATGATGAACTTACTTGTTATGAAAAGCGATAGTGATAAATATCAATTTGTCTAAACTTCATATGTGCTATTCAATACATTTGTTGAGTCTAAGTTTCAAGGTAAAACAAAGAAAAGTAACTCTATTTATACTAGTAAATTTTATTGAACATATAATAAATTAGGGCATTTTTCAATATTTCTTCTTTATTTATATAAAAAAATTAAAACACATCTAGCTACTTCTCTCCGGATTTTTTAGAAAGTCGAAGTTACAAAAGATATATGGATGAATAAATATTCCACATATTCTTAAATTCTGAATAAATAGTCCACAATTAGTGGCAAGAGTATAGAAATAAAGTATTTCTATAAAAACATAAAATGCCCTTAACAATGAGTTACATAGAAACTGTTAATGGATAGGCATGTGATTGCTTTCATGATGCAAACAACATGAATTATAAATTACCAGTGCTCTCTTCTGATAATGCTTAAACCTTAAGACCTTTTTTAGGAAATATAATCTAATGATGTTTGATTGTCTAACTGTAATATAAAGATGTAAATTATTGCTATCTATGTAGTAAACATTTGTTCTCTCAACGCAGCAAGATTCTTGTTATGGTTGATAATAATACAGTGTATTCACATTTCTTCACTGAGTTATTTACAAATACTTTACATTTTGTGATACTTTAAGAAGGGTTTATTAAGTTATTATACAAATTTTTGTTATATGTATACAAAATCTTTGATAAAAAATAATTGAAGGGATTATATTTCAGGCAGTATGTTTGGCCAGATACCCCAAAAAACCTCTTCCTGTTGAAAATAACTAAATGTGCTGTTAGTAAAGTTTTAAAAGTGTTATTTGTATGCATCATTGATCTGGCAAGAAAATAAAGAAATCTTCGGGTGCCAAAAACTCAGTGAAACCAAAAACTTCAGGCAAAAGCTAATAATTAAAACCTGCTTATACCCTGAATGCACTATGGTAAGTCTTGACTTACAGTTCTTGCAACTTGCATGATGTGGTGGAAAGGAGATGAAACCCACTGGATGTATTGAATAAGAGATATTTCACAGATTCCTGTTACTCGAAAGAGTGCATCCTTAGTGACAAGAGTAAACTAAAAATAAAATATCCTGACACTGAGAGAGAAAGAATAAAAGATTACCTTTTTCAATACTGTCACCTGCTGTTGGAAAAGCCTTCTACCTTGTTTATTTGTAATTTCCACGTAGATTTACGTCTTAAATAAATCCCATCTATATGGTCAATAAAACCTAACTTATAATTTGCTGCAGGACAGTTAGGCAAGTGGGTAGGTTCCCTGGTTTCTGACTGAAGCAATTGCAAATGTTTTATGATACATCCCAACTACAAAACTCAATGAATTCTCACAGATTAAACATCAAGAAATATGAGTTCATATTGACAAATAAGAAAATACACAGGAAAACAGAGCCAAATCAATTGAGGGCAAAAGTCTTCATGTAATAGTTAATTTTCACTTTTTTCTAACTTTTATTTTAGATTCAAGGGGTACATAAGCAGTTTTCTCACATGGGTAAATTGTGTGTTGTGGGGGTTTGGTGTATAGCTAATTTTGTCACCCAGGTAACCAGCAGAATACACAACAGACAGGTTTTCAATCCTCACCCTCTTCCCATCCTCCACCTTTGAATAGGTCCCAGTGACTATCCTAAACAATTAACACAAGAATAAAAACCAAATACCATCACATTTGGAAGTCACATGTTGACTTCCATCACAGATGGAAGTCACATGTTGACGGTGTGAGATCTACTTTACTGGTTCTGCTGTAACATTGAGAGAAATACTTTTCTCTATTTCAGGTACTAATATTGGGCTCTCATTTCTTCAGCAGGCAAGCCTGTACCCTATAGCCTAACTAATCCATACAAAGTTGACAAAAGGAGAACATAATTAAGCCTTGTTGTCAGGTGTTTATGTAAGATTTATTGGCACAGCCAGACCAGCATTGCAACTTCATTTAATGGCGGTTTAGAAAATGGGAGATGGAAAATCCTTCTAGTGGGAAAACCATCTAGTAGTGTATGAATATGTAAACTCTGCTTGGAAGGAGAGATACCTTAGGTAAAACTCTCAACCAATTAACAGCCATTAGCCATGACTAACTTCCATCTCCAGCTCCAATGCATTTGCTCTAATTTTGATCCTTTTCCACAAGTGGATAATGGGGAAAAGCACAGAAGTGCAAAAGGAATATATATTCAAAAATGTAAGGGCAAGAAGATGGAGGATATCTATTGTTTTCTGTGACATTTCATATGTAAGAACTAAGTTACATAGCTCTTACATGACTGTAAATAATGAGAAATGCTGCCTTCACATAGATAATCACGTTCCTAGAAACAATGGCATTACCATGGGTAGAGGAACCGATAATAGAGGACTACTCACAATTAGCCATAATATAGTTGAAGTTGCTTATATATTATAACCCAGCAATTCCATTCCAAAATATGTCTTCTTGTACATATGATCCAGGATACATCGTCATTATTTATAGTCATCAATGTTTATATAGTATTTAACATTAAACCTTTTATATACTACTCATTTAATCCCATAAATATATGTAATTGTCATTAATAATTACAATTTAAAACCACTATAAAGAAAAAAGTCTACAACAACCCTATGAATTTCTAGTTTTCTCAAATAGATGAGGTGACAAGGAATAAGGAGTTAGCATAGCAAATAAGGATAGTTATGGAGTGTACAACCCTGTATAAGACACATCACATAGGGGAATAGTCATAGCAGCAGTGGTTATAATAGCAGAACCAAAACATATCAAAACAAAGTGAAAAACAATTTAAATGACCATCACAATCGAATGGATAAATAACTTGTGATATATTCGTATCGTAAAATTTTTTATCACAATGAAAATCAAATCGTTGTCTGATGAATGATGCCTCTGGTCAGGGGAATGAAATAAACTATATGCAACAACATAAATAACTCTTAAAAGAATACTATTAAATGAAGAAAAGACAATTATAGGGTGTGCAAGTAGTATGATTTCTTTAATGCAAAGTTTAAAGTCAATCTAAACAAAATATATTGGGAAATTAAAGATTTGGATTAAAACCGTAAAGTTGAGATATTTAATAAATGAAAAGCTCAATATAAGTTCATAGTGATGATTAGGGGGAAAATAATGGGAAATATTTACAGGACACTTCAGGGCTAAAAGTTGTGCTTTGTTTCTTAAGTGGTGTCTATTCTCTCTGCCTTATACATTTTGTCTAAGGTTTTGGTGTACCAGTACAATATTTAATAAAAACAAATCTAAGATAGTGCTAATTAATCAAATTTATTAAAAAATTTTAAAAGTCTATAGAATTAAAAATAACAACATGGAGAGTCTTTGCATAAGTGTACAAAACATAATCTTTTATCTTGTTTGAAAAGTAAATAATTTGTAGATTTCATAATGGAAGAACTTTAGAAATTAAACAAATCATGACATTTGTGGCACTGAATTGCCTATAAGAATAAAGAATGAGAATCAGTGATGACAGAAATTGTAAACAACAGATGAAAAATAAGAGATAAATATAAAATACTTTAAATGCATAATTGAATGTTAAACAACTGCATTATTTACTAAATTCATTAAAGTGAATTGTTTACCCATGCACAAATTATAATAAAGTGTTAGACAAAACATGTCATATTGTATCTTTGATACTAACAAGTCTAGTTGACATTTGAGATACTCTGAAGAAAGAATTGTATCCAGGTTACTATAAATAAAGTGCAAAGTTTTATACCAATAGAGAAGTTTCAAATGCAGCATAGGAAAGTAATTTACTTTCTTTATAATTTTTTGTTGGAGAACATACAATTGTAGCACTTCAATGTATCTAAAAGAAAAAAAAATGTTTTATTTGGTCTGAGTCTGTCTCCATTTGTAAGAATACACCTTTCGTCTGGACATATTTGCTGAAATTAGAGAACCTTACGTGCAAATGCCTTGGGATATATGATTGCCAACAGCAGGAAATCTGAAGAATTGAGAAGCATAAATCATTGTCAGTTAGAAAACTGTCTAATATTGTTAGTAAAGAGAAAGCACAAAGGAATGAATTAGCATAAGGAACCTCAAGGCATTTATCTAAATGATGCAAACATCAGTTCTTTTAGAGAAAAACTTCAACACCCTGGAAATAAATAAAGTCATATACCAGTAGAGGACTTAGATTAATGAAGTGAGGTACTAAGGATATCTTCTGTCACTTCCTCTTGCCAGAGGCCTGGTCCTGCCAAGAGGTCCTGAGTCTATGACATTTCAAAGCCTTTAAAAGTCATGTTTATGTTATCTTATAATTCTATTCAAAGAATTAGAGAAAGCTAATTATTAGAATACAGAGAGCTTTGATTTACTGTGCGATAACTAAATGCCAGATATTTAAGAGTGTCTAAAATCCTCTCAACAGTCTTGCAAAGTTGGTACAATCATCACTACTCTGATTAGCAAAACTGAAGATTAGCAAAGTTAAGCATTTCTTCCAAAATCATACATCTAATAAGTGTGGAATGTGGACCTAGCTGTCTCGGACTACAAAGCTCACATGTTTTCAACTACACCAGCCTGCTTCATAAAGTTGCACTAAGCTGCAAAAATGACTCCATGTTTTTGTAACATTATGGGATGCACATGGCATTTAAGTACTAAAGAAAACTCTTCAGCAGAGGGTATAAAACTACATCTAATAATGAATGTGTTGTTCAATCACATGTAATATTTGTATAACAGAATTATCAGAAATGTGTCAAAGATGATGTCCATCTGTACCTGGATCACGGTGATAGTATCAGGAGTATGTGCATAAGTCCAAACTCATCAAATTGTGTACACTAAACATGTGCTTTTTTGTATATATCAATTATAATTCAATAAAGCTGTTAAAAATAATTAACTAAAACAAAACATTGGTTTGGAAACTTTTGCATGTTCATTTATAATCTAAATTTTAATTAAGTAATTGAGAAAACATTAATGAATTAAGAATAAGAAAGATAATAACTAAAAAGAAAATTTGAAATGTGTGAAATTTCAAACTACATGTTCTAATGCCAACGTCTTATTGGCTAAGGCTTTAAAAACAAACATATTGTACCTTGCACAATGTATCTTCCAAAGAAGGCTGTGAATGATCAAAGAAGTGTGCCTAAACAAAGGGAGACATTTTTAAAAGTAGAAATAAAATTGTGTCCAGATTAAGTCTAGGATTATCACAGACTTACGTTTATTTTTGAGCTAAAAACAAAACAAAACAAAAAAAACAGAAAAATCCTCTCTTCTATATCTATATGCACAATTAAATAGGTAAGTAGCTATTATAGAGCTATTTGGCATAGTACATTGCAGTAAATATTCCCATGAATAATAAGCACTTTCACATTAAGCATTAAGATGAAGTCATTTCCCAGTGTCCTGAATAATGTAATTTTCCCAAGACATTTTTTTTTTCACTCTGAGAGAACTGGCTCTCTGATCAAACCAAACCAAGACATTTTTAGGTATTTAAGAATTTACCCAGTGTTGTCTCATTGCTGTAGACATAATCAGTCTGTCCTGTATAATAGAAGCTGCTTTAGAAGTCAACAATTAAAAATCTGCATTAAATATATATATATATATATAAAATAGAGGCCAAGCATGGTGGCTCATGCCTGTAATCCCAGCACTTTGGGAGGCCGATGTGGGCAGATCACTTGAGGCAGGAGTTCGAGACCAGCCTGGGCAACATGGTGAAACCCTGTCTCTACTAAAAATGCAGAAATTATCAGGATGTGGTGGTGCATGCCTATAATCCAGCTACTTGGGTGGCTGAAGCATGAGAATCACTGGAACCCAGGAGGTGGCTGCAGTGAGCTGAGCTCGCACCACAGCACTCCAACCTGGGTGACAGAGTGAGACTCTGTCTCTCATTCTCTCTCTCTCTCTCTATATATATATATGTATACACACACATACATATGAGATATATATGATATATATACACACACATCATACATATGTGTGTGTGTATATATATACGTGTGTGTGTATATATATACGTGTGTGTATATTCATATATAAATACACACACATATATATATGAGAGGCAACTATAGAGAGCTCCCATATACTCTGGCCCCCTCCTTTACTCTATGATAGGCACTTAATGAATATAAAAATTGTAATTATTTAAAATATGCATGTATTTTAACTCCAATGATTCCAGACTGAACAAGATTTTATTCCAAAAAGTATGAAAGCATTTATGACTCTATGCTACTAAGACAATCATTATTCATTCCATTTACTTGTCCTATCTACAAGTCTAACTTGCTCATTAAATGGTATTTTTTACAATGTATATGGTGAGCTGACTATAAGCATAAGCTTTGCAATTAGGCAGAACCTAGCTAAACCTTTGGTTTCACCAAATACCTAGTCTATCAGGTATCAAGCCACAATAAGTTAGATTTTTAAAAATTTTAAAACAAATCTAAAATTGGTGACATGAGGAAAGTCCAATAATAACACACATTTTTCTACCTAAATCCTCAATCAGCAGATAAATAAAAGTTATAATATGAAGACAAAAATATCTCCCTTATTATTGATAATATATCCATGATTGTGACTTATGTCTATGAGCAAAAACATGAAGCTCCTTACATCAACCTCCTGCAGTAGACAGAGTCATTCACCAAGCATGCCTGACCTTATACAGCATATGGCAATGAACACAGTAGACCATGTACTCTATGCTAGGACCTCATTCCTGAGAAAGCAGAACCATTCAACCCAAGCATTTCCAACTTTACCAAACAAGGAAGTCACTCCATCCTCCCTGGTGACAAGAGAGTAAGAGGCAAGAGAAAGCAGAATGACAGAAATAGATGTCCCTCCACAAATCAGAAAATGTCAGAAGTAGGAAAGAAGTGGCTCTGATCCCAACATTTTTAAAAGTGGAGTTTTCAATTCGAAAATAAATAAAATGCACTTAGAACATGAACATTTTTCAACAAATATTAAGCATTATTAATTGGTATATGATCAGTGTCTTGTATTCTATATTTCTTCTTGCAATAAAACATTTATTTGACAATGCCTAAAATAGCTAATGCTGTAAAATAACTGCTTGTTAAATGTGTGGAATATAATAAGATTATGCATGTTTTCTCTCTTTCAGATTCTGGGGTATGTTTTTCTCATCAGCATCTCTAGACCCCCTGGTCCCCAGTAAAGGAAAAGTCTATTAACACATACAGTGTGAGATTTATACAGCAAAGTTTGAAATGCTTGTGAGAAATGATGAAACAGATGCTATTATATCCATCACACACACAGTTTGTGGGAGTTGTAATTAGTTCTAGAATGCAATTTTACAATACATATAAAGAGCTTTAAAAATAATTTCAAGTATTTTGACCTGACAATTGTACCTATGAGAAAATATCTGAAGAATGAACAAAATATAAAAAACTCATTATAAACCATAATTTTAATCTCAGAAACATGTAGAACAATAAAAAATGAAGAACAACTTAATTGTTTTTCAATATGAGAAAGGATTAAATTATTCTAGGATACTTTTTATGTAGCACTAAAAATCACTCTAATGAATTTTTTATCAGTAGAGGAAACATTTATAAAGTGAAAAACAAGTTAATTGAATTATATATTCAATCATTCAAGAAAGTGTATTCTATACTTACTAAGTACCAGATACTTGTCTACTTTCTGGAAATATTATGAGTATAGACAAAGTTGCTAACCTCACAACATGAAGTGGGGGCAAAGACCAGTAACAAACAAAATAAAAATTAGATAATTCCATATTGTGATAAGATTTCCATTTCCAGAAAGATGACTATTAAATGTCCCTAATAGCATCTATAAATGAAATAATCCCAATGGATTAGATGTTTAATCTTGCAGTTGAGATGTCATGAAAAGAAAGAGTCTGTGGATCCTAAAGCAAAGGGAAAGCATAGACAGGAAGCTAAGTGAAGGCAAAGTTGAATTTTGTTTTCAAGTGTCTCTCAACCCTGGAGCTCTTGGACTTCCTCCTTTTGACCACAAGGGATGGAAGGTTTCTGAGTTAATGTCTGAGACCTCACCAAGGAGGGGAATTTTCAACAGCAAACAAATATTCAATGCAGATAATTAAAAGGTCTATATAACCTCTGAGATACAAAATTTTCCAAATAGAAATATATAGATGAAAAATATATATGACAAAGGATCAAAGGCGACATAGTGGAGCAAATGTAGTCTTCTCAATAAATGATATTACAACAACTGGACACCCACATGCCAAAAAAAAAAAAAAAATCAAATTACACACAGACTTTACATTTTGCACAAAAATTAACTCAAAATGAATCATAGACCTAAATGTAAAGTGCAAATTATAAAAGACTTACAAGATAACAAGGGGGAAAATCTACATGTCCTTAACTTTGTGATGACTCTTCAGATACAACATCAAGGGCATGATCCATGAATAAAAAGAATTGATAAGTAGGTGAATGTATAAGCAATAATACATCTAGACAATGGAATCTTATTCAGAGCTAAAAAGAAATGGGCTATCAAGTCATGAAAAGTCATGGAGGAACCTAAAGTGTCTAATAACAAATGAAAAAATATGTAGCCAACCTGAAAAGGCTAGATACCATATTATTCCAACTACAGTGTATATGACATGCTAGAAAAGGAAAAATATGGAGATAGTAAAAAGATCAGTGGTTGCCAGTGGTTGAGGAGACAGAGAATGAATATGTGGAACCTAGGATCTTTAGGGCAGTGAAAGTATTCTGTATGATACTATAATGGTGAATACATTTACAAAACCAATAAAGTGTGCAACACCAAGAATGAACCCCAATGCAAACTATGGACTTTTGATGATAATGATGTGTCAATGAAGATTAATCGATTGTCACAAGTGTGCTGTTCTGATGCAGTAAATCGAAAAGGAGGGAGGCTGTGTGTGTGGTAGGGTGCGGAGTATATAGGAGCTCTCTATAGTCACTTCTCAATTTTTTTTCTGTGAACCTAAGACTACTCTAAAAAGTGAAGTCTGTTTTTAAAAACTAAAATACCTGATTTAATTTGGTATGGCATTCCTACTGCTTTATAATCTCAAATACTTACAATAAGTACATGTATAATGTGACCTAATTATGTTTTATTTATAATTATTTTGACTTATCTTGACATCCAAGGAGTATAAGTAAATTCAGACTCAGTCTCAAATTAAATTTTCAAATTTTATAATATTTAATGCCAATTTTTAATAACATTTAATACCAATTACTGCTTAGTGATTCAAATTAGGAAAAAAATATCTTCTGTTTTAAGAAGTTTTAACCTTTTTGCCATTTCCTTGTTCTACTTTCTACCATTTATTTCTTCTACTTTCTGCTTAAACAATGAAGTGATTCATTAGAGCTTTACTGTAAGGTTTCAATTTTAATATAACACTAATATAACACTAAAAACACTAAGATAAATACATGCAGTATGATTTATGTCTATTCTTGATATTTTAAGAGCTAATGGTTCTCCCTCTCTATTAAAGCATTGCAAAAAGTATTTCTCATATATATATCCCAGTGGCAGCAACATCATACACCTCATCTAAGCATCTAAGACTGTGTTCAGGGTAAGGTTGGTCAGTTAAATTTGAATTTCATATTAACAACAAGCACTACTTTTTTTTGGTACATATCTATGTCTCTATGCAGCTAGAGATATAGATAAAAATGTATATATGTATGTATATATAGAGAGACATAGATATAATGCTACTAGCTAAATGCTTTCAATAATACTTGCCATTTTTATATCTCCTTAACAATGTCCAACAAAATTAAAATGTGGTCATTATTGTATCTTCTAAAAAACTTTGAGATAGTAATCATATATTAAGATCAAATTGCTTTTACATTTTATTCTTTTATTTATAGTAGTAAGAACTACTACTTCTGATGAAATAATATCATCTCGTAGTCAACAAAAAGTCAGTATACAATGATACTTGGAGGAAGAGATAGAAATTGTAAATTTAAGAAATGCAGATATTTTTATCTACCACAGATATTTTATTTCATATATACTTCAATTCACTTTTGTTTAAATGAAAACTGAAAACTGGTTAAAGCAGAACATCCATAGAGAATTAGAAGACCACATTAAATGTGACAATGATAAAAGAGACTTAGGAGAAATTCTAGTCATGGCAAAATTTTTGTGAAACAAGGAGTGAAAAAATAATTTATGATTTATTTATTTAAGGAATTGTAAATTAGGAATTTCAAGTTGAATATGTGAATCGTTTTTCTATTTCTGAAAGAGGTTTCAGGCTCAAAATGTCCCAAGCAATTTTTGCTCTTTCCCCTCACAGCTGACATTTCTCCTATTTTTTTTTTTTTTTGTCTTAGTCATTAGAATCATCATACACCCACTTTCACAAATAAAGATCTCATAGATATTCTTAATTCCTTTCTGCTCACATCCCACTCTAAATTAGTCACCAAGTTCAGTCTATTTTATTTTCTAAATATCTTACTTTCTCTCTACCTTCTTTTCCTCTGCCATTGTAGTCCAAGACAATATTATCTTTTACTTAAACTAAGGTTCTCTTAACTGGTCCTTCAGTTATCTCTCCCTTCTGTCCTTCCTCTTTTGGGGCCCTAGAATTGCCTTTCTAAAACAGATCCATCCGTGTTGGTTCTCTGCTCACAAACTTTCAACGAGGCCTCATGACTTGGAAAAATCCAGGTTCCTTCTAGTGTTTTCTAAATTAATCATATATGGCTTTAAAATGCATAATCAAGAGTTCTACATTCCCTCCACACTTGTATTGTGATTGCTTTTTTAGTATTCCTCCAAACTCAAGCTATCAGTCTCTAGAACCCAGGAATTTTGTTTTACGCATCTATGGGTACATAAAGTATAGTTTGTGTTCCATAATAATTTCTGCTTGAATTTTTTTTTTCACATGCTATGAAAGTTTTAAAATCTCACTCCTCTTCTCAACTGACCTTGCTTAGACACTCATGAGCTCTGCACTGGCTTCTTAACCAGTTTCTAACCTCCGTCTTTGCACTTCCTCAAAACCATCTTTCATGAAGCCTCTAGACTGAACTGGCTAAAACTTCATTTACTTAATACCCTTTACGTAACTTATTTTTCTATAGGGTCATGTCTATGTTTCATAACATAACATACAATGTTCTCCACCAATCATCCATGCCAACATCTAGAGTGTTATTTATTCCCATTTCCTATCTTGATATTATATGGTTATATATATCACATGGACCCATTACCATATGGTTCGATTAATCTCCCAGTGGTTAGTTCCTCACATCTATTTCTTGCCTCATTGTCTGTGCAGTTTCCTCTATCTGGCATTATCCCTGACTCTTATCTTTCCTGTATTTTGCTAGATAAACTTCCTATTCACCTTTTAAAACTCAGTTCAGGCACTATACCCTCTAAAAAGTGTTCTTTGAATCCTGTCATTCCACCTCTAGTCAAGCTAAGGGCCCATCCTTTAAGATCTTATAGAACTTGTGGCATTATCCTATCACTTTATTTACTTCATTTTTTGGAAAACAGTTTATGTTTCTATTTCAATCAATGAGCTCTACATATCTTAGAAGAAAGAACATGACTTCTTCTTCAAGAAGTACCTAGAACAACATTGGCCAACTATGAGGTGCTTAATTGATATTTGTGGAACAGAATTAAATTGTTGATCATAGCTTTTCATTTGTATCTCCAATTTTTTCACCATGTTTCAAAAACTTACGGTTTTTTATATGTGCTGTTTTATTTTTCAACTTCCCTGGATTTATTCATGCCATTTTTTTCCCTACTGAGAATGCAACCTTCTTTTAAAACACCCTATGGAAATGCTATATAATTTTATAGAGCTATTTTGAATGCCTTCTGCTCCCTAAGGCTTTTGGTGATTTCCTCATATTACTGAACTAAATGATCACAATAGTCTGTCTCTTTTCATCATTTTATTTGACAGTTATGGGTTCTTGTTATACTCATTTCCTGATATGTGGTCAGCTTCAAGAGGCTAAGTGTCTTTTTGTTTGTGCTTGTGTTTTTGTTTGTACTACATATTGTGTATCATAATTCTTGTTAAAATAGATGTTTCATAAATATTTATTCATTTGATGAGAACTATTTCTGCTATTGCTTACAGAACAATTTTCCTCAAAAGTGCAACTTAAGTAACAATTTCCAACTACAAAAAAGTTGCTTACAGAAACCAACTAAATGAAAAAGAGATGATCTAATAAAAACACGAAAACTTGACATAACTTCAAAAAATATATTCTGAAGAAAAGGTCAGCACAGTTAGCTTCCTGATGGGCTGACAAGCCATTTCTCTAAGGGATACTGATAAGTTGGTAAAAAGAATAGCTAATAACCTAGATTCTATAGAAAAGTGAACTAGGTGGTTATCAGACTGAAAAAGGAGGTAAACACGACCACTGGGGAGAAATAGATGTAATGAGAAAGATAACCACATGGCTTGCTTTCAGACAGAAATAAACATAGCAAGATTTTACGCCAAATTAGGGAAATAACAGAAGGACTGGATCAATCCTCACATGCAGCTAGAATAAATCCCCAATGTGGTTCACTGAAGAGTAGTGGAGCATGTCTATGAGAACACAGAACAAGTATCCTACTAGGAGTGGCCAGGAACTCAGCTGAACTCTCCGTCTTCTGCTATGGCACCAATCCATCAGACAATAGAAAAGTGGGTGGGCACAAATACTGCACTGAGGATAAAGAAACCCTTCTCAGATACGGCATAAATAGTCTGAGATATTCCTATATCACATGAGAATAAATTCTGAACAGAAACTCTAGAATAGAATAGACAAGAAAACTAGAATAAGTCATTATGCAAATTCAACACAACAAACACATGAAATACATACTGTAGTATCAAAAGGCAAAGTACTAAATTTGAAGAATTTATTTAAAGCAACAGGAGAAATTTTCTCAAAATTATTTCACCCTATAGAACACAAAAGAATATATGTTTTGTGTGTGAGTTTATTAGGAAAATGAAAAAGACAGCTTCAATAAAAGTAAAAAGAGGAGACCAAACTAACACTATTGCACAGTTAATAAATATAGTAATATAAGAAGCAGCAAGAAGTGGAAAACACTGAAAACCATAATACATACATGGAAGAATGCCTCTAGATCATCACTGTGAGTGCAGCTTGAAAATAGGAAGTTATAAAAGTAACTGGAAAGAAGCTAATACATATGCATGATGGATAAAGATAATCCAACGTATCTCACTGATATAAGTGAAGTAGAGAAATCAACAAATGGAAGTAGGCTTATTCAACAATTTAACACAAAAATCTTCATGAAGAGGAGAAAAAAATTCTCTGAAACTTCAATGTGAAGTCACACATTATATCTCAGCAAAATTTTATTAAGAATTCTTAATATTTTAAAGAGAGAGAGCCCCAAAAACCTATACCATATAATGGCCTGAACTCATTCTCCCACACCAACCCTCGGCAACCACTATCTATTTTCTGTCTTTATAGATTTGTTTATTCTTGATATTTCATATAAATGTGGTTATAAGATAGGTGGATTTTCTGCCTGGCTTCTATTGCTTAGTACGATGTTTGAAGGTCAATCCATGTTGTAGCACTAATTAGTAATTCATTTATTTTTACTGCAAGATAACATAGATATACATTTTATTTATCCATTAATTAGTGGATGAATGTTTGAGTTGTTTCTACATTGGGGCTCTTGTGAATAATGCTGCTATTAGCATTCATGTACAAACATTTGCTTGAATACCTATTTTTAATTATTTTCCATATATGTATAACTAGATGTGAAATTAGTGGGTGATATGGTAATTTTATGTTTGTTTGAGGAACCAAGGAACCACAAAACAGTTTTTTCTCAGTAGTTACACTATTTTATAGTTTCACCAACAGTGTATGAAGGTTCTAATTTCTTCATTTACTAATTATGGTCAGTATTTTGTTTTGTTTTGGTTTATTAGCTATTCTGGTAAGTATGAGGTAGTATATAATTTTGGTTAATGATTAATAATAGTGAACATCTTTTCATATGCTCATAGATTATTTCTATGTCTTCTTAAAATATGTAATTTTAAAAACGGAATTACTTTATCCTACTCAGTTTGTTTCACAGTTTTTAGAAGCTTGGAGGAATATTTTAAAGAATTAATATTTTCTGTCATGATTGAAATTTTGTAATACTTTTCATTCTACTTTAGTTTTTCTTCTGTTATTTATATATTAATATTTTTTGAAATTATATCTGTAATGTGATATAATTTTGTGATGCATATTAATACCTTTCTCTCTATAAATGAAAAAAGCATGTTAATTATATCACCTAATGAGAAAAATTAATTTTTCTGACTGATGGAATTTGGATGATGTTTCAAAACATGTCTTTTAAACACTAAAGTTGTGTTTAAATTTACAACAAATTTACTGTTTATTTCCTTTACGATAAACATGTATACATATTTTTTAAAAGAAGATACAAAAATGACCAGCATGTATATGAAAAGGTGCTCAACATCACTAATCATCAAGGAATGTAAATCAAAACCACAGTGAGATATGATGTCACACATTTTAGAATGGCTATTATAAAAAAGACAAAAGATAACAAATATAAGCAAGGATGTGGAGTAAAGAGAATCCTTGTACACTGCTGGTGGGAAGGTAAATTGATAGAGCCATTATGAAACACAGCACAGAGAGTTCTCAAAACATTAAAAATAGAACTACCTTATAATCCAACAACCTCACTTTGGGGTATATATCCAAAGGAAATAAAATCAGTATGTCAAAGAGATACCAGTATGCTCACGTCTGCTGCAGCATTATTTACAATAGTCAAGATTCAGAATCAACCTAAGTGTCTATCAAAGGATTACTGGATTAAAAAAAAAAGTTCTCTCTCTCTTGCTTCCTCTGTCTTTACACACACACACACACACACACACACACATCCACACACACACGAATATTAGTCTTTATAAAGAAAGAAACACTGTCATTTGTGACAATGTGAGTGAACTTGAGGATGTTATGCTAAGCCATGCTTAAAAACACAAACACTGCATGATCTTACTCTCATTTGGAGTCTGAAAAAGTCAAACTCAGAAGTGGAGTCACACTCAAGTGATGGTTGCCAAAGGATGGGGGTAGGGAAAATGAGGGGATGTTGGCCGAAGTCTACAGAGGTTCAGTTATGCAGGATGGATAAATTCTGGAGATCTAATATGAAGCTTGATGACTATGGTTAATAACACTGTATTGCTGTCTTTGTTTGTGTTACTATATGTAACAAAGTACTACAGCCTGGGTGATTTAAAAAACAATAGAAATTTATTTGCCACTGTCTGGAGGCAAGAAAGTCCAAGATCAAGGTGCCCACAGAATTAGTATCTGATGAGGGCTGCTGCCTGCTCCAAGATGATGCCTTATTGCTATATCCTCCTGAGGGAAAAATCCTGTGGCAGATGGGACAGAAGGGCAAAAGAGGATGATGCTAGTTCCCTCCTGTACCTTTATAAGATCACTAATTCCATTCATGAAGGCTCCATCCTCACACCTTAACCATCTGCTAAATATCCCACTTTTAAAAATTCTAGCACATTAGCGATTATGTTTCAACACATAAATTTGGGGGGATTCATTCAGATCGTAGCAATTGTATACTTAAAATTCACTAAGAGAGTAAATCTTAAATATTCTCACCACACACAGAAAAGTAAGTTATCTATTTGAAGTGATGGGTATGTTAATTAGCTAGATCATGGTAATCATTTCACAGTGTTTAGGTATATGAAAATATCACATTGCACACCATAAATGTAATCAATCTCCTTTGTTAATTGTACCTTAATAAATGTGGAAAAACTAAAAATAATATATATATCAATTTTACAACAATGCAATATTTTGTATTAAAAAATGAAAGAGGGCTGGGTGTGGTGGCTCAAGTCTGTAATCTCAGCACTTTGGGAAGCCGAGGCAGGCGGATTGTTTGAAGTCAGAAGTTCAAGACCAGCATGACCAACACAGTGAAACCTCCATCTCTATTAAAAATACAAAAATTAGCGGGGCATGGTGGTGCGAACCTGTAAACCCGGCTACTCAGAGGCTGAGGCACCAGAATCGCTTGAAACTGGGAGGCAGAGGTTGCGGTGAGCTGAGATCACACCACTGCGCTCCAGTCTGGGCGACAGAGCGCGACTTTGTCAAACAAAAAAAAAAAAAAAAAGGAGACAGATTCGAATTCGAAACGTTGACTAAAAGTAGCTCACGTACACTGCTGTCACGGAAAGCAAACAAAGGGCTGAGCAAATACTGAGTTTTAAGGTGAATCGTTTAAGAAACCACATAGGGATCCATCAAGGGGGCAAGAGAATACACGGGTGACAGAGAAGAGTAAAGCAGGGCAGGTGCCCACTCAGGACTGGTACAGAGCCAGGAGAAGCTCCTCAACATGTGGAAAGGGTGAGAGAGTAAGAGCCCCAAGGGAATCCACATTTCCCACAGGGACCTGTGCAATCCTGAGAATGAAAGAGTCCTCCCTTCACAACACCACCAGGCCTCCAGACCAATACAGAGATCTGCCCATAGTTTCAGCAGAGTATCTATCACTCAAGACCACAGGGGCGCCACAGGCCTTAGACTCCTCAGCAGCCGAGAGCCAGCGACCATAATACCAATGGAGGCAGTCACAGTGCTGGAGGAGCAGTCACGCTGCTCCACTCCTCCCTGCCCAACAAGGCTCTGCTCCTGCTCCCAGTGCAGCAGCCGCTCTACTGCCTGAACTCTGCCAGTGGGCACCGTTCTGTGTTCCCCTGGAAAAAATCCAGAAAGTGGACTGGGCAATTCCTCCCAACCCCACTGCTACTAGCCAGGTGGGACCTGCCACCTCGGGCTTGCAGCACAGCAGCCCCTCTCCTGCCTGAACTCTGCCGGGGAACACAGCCCTGTGTTCCATCAGAAAACACCCCGACAGTGCATGGGGTAACTCCATAGCCAGGCAAGACTCTCTGGCTTGGGCAGCACCCAAGAAGGGGAGGAGCTCCTACACCCAGAACACTGAGTGGGGTGAGATGCCTGGGCTCATGAACTGACAGGGGAGAGGGCCATGCCTTCTTCTACAGAACCAGTTTAAAAATAATGTGCCCTAGGCTGGGCGCGGTGGCTCAAGCCTATAATTCCAGCACTTTGGGAGGCCGAGAAAGGCGGATCATTTCACAGTGTTTAGGTATATCAAAATATCACATTGTACACCATAAATATAATCAATTTCCTTTGTTAATTATACCTTAATAAATGTGGAAGGAGATCGAGACCATCCTGGCTAACACGGTGAAACCCCGTCTCTACTAAAAATACAAAAATATTAGCTGGGTGTGGTGGCGGGCGCCTGTAGTCCCAGCTACTCCCGAAACTGAGGCAGAAGAATGGCGTGAACCCGGGAGGCGGAGCTTGCAGTGAGTCGAGATGGCGCCACTGCACTCCAGCCTGGGGGACAGAGCAAGACTACGTCTCAAAAAATAAAAATAAAAATAAAAATAGTGTGCCCTGTCTATTAGCTGTGGCCTCTGCCTGAGGCTACCCCATGATGTCATGAAGCACCTAACAAAGGAAATGCAGACATGGGGCCAGTGATGGCAGGTGCTCCTCCAAGGCCCTGGAACAGACCTAATGAGGGAATTCTCCCTCTCTCCTTTCCATCACGGAGCATACTACAGAAATAAAAAAAGAGCCATATGGCTGAGTAAGACCCTGTCTGCCAGCCATCACTCTTAAGTGACATCTACTGGATACCAGACCAAATTACAACACCAAAAATATTCTGCCAGTATACAGTGCCTGAAACTGAAGGCAAAAATTTGTTCACAAGTAAAGATACTGTACAGAGCCTTAGACCTCTGAAAGCACCCAGAAATGAAGTGAACTGATTATACTCATCTTATGTCACAGTTAATAAAACAGAAGCCCTCTCCGATGAGAAAAAATCAGTGCAAGAATTCTGGCAATTTGAAAGTCAGTGACTTCTTACCTCCAAACAAACACACTAGTCCCAGAGCAATGGTTTCTAACCCATTGAAATAGCGGAAATGACAAAAAATAGAATTCAGAATCTGGATGGCAAGGAAGCTCATTGAGATTCAGGAGAAACTTGAAACCCAATCCATGGAATCCAAGGAATCCAGTAAAATGATCCAAGAGCTGACAGGCAAAAGAACTGTTTTAAGAAAGAATCAAACTGAATTTCTGGAATTGAATTTTCTACAATAATTTCATAACACAGTTGGAAGAATTAACAGCAGAATAGATCAAGTTGAGGAAAGACTCTCAGAGCTCAGTGACTGGTTCTTTGAATCAACTCAGTCAAACAAAAACAAAGAAAAAAAGAATTTTAAAAAATAAACAAACCACTGATAAATATGGGATTATGCAAAGAACCAAATCTATGAATCATTGGCATTCCTGAGATAGAAAGGGGAGAGAGTAAGCAACTTGTAGAACACATTTCAGGATATAGTCTATGAAAAATTATTCAATCTTGCTAGAGAGGTGGGCATGCAAATTCAAGAAATACAGATAACTCTTGTGAGATACTATACAAGATGACCATCTCCAGGGCACATAGTCATCAAATTCACCAAGGTTATTGCAAAAACAAAACAAAACAAAATCTTAAAGGCAGGTAGAGAGAAAGGCCAGGTCAATTATAAAGGGGGCCCCATCAGGCTGGCGGCAGACATCTCAGCAGAAACTTTACAAGCCAGAAGAGAATTGGGGCCTAATTTTAACATCTTCAAAATAAATTCCAACCATAAGTTTCATATCTCTCCAAACTAAGTTCATAAGCCATGAAAGATAAATAAAATCCTTCTCACACAAGCAAACACTAAGGGAATTTGTTACCACCAGACCAGCCTTATAAGAGTGCTAAACATGGCACAAGCAACCGGGAAGGGACTCCCTATTCAATAAATAGTGCTGGGATAACTGGCTAGTTATATGCAGAAGAATGAAACTGGACCATCTCTTTTTTCACTATATGCAACAATTATGTAAAAATTGATTAAAGACTTAGATGTAAAACTTTAAACTATAAAAATCCTAGAAGAAAACCTAAGAAATACCCTTCTTGACATTGACTTTGGCAAAGACTTGGCCTAAGTCCTCAAAAGCAATTGCAACAAAAACCAGAAATTAACGAGTGGGGCCTGATTAAACTAAAGAGTTTTTGTACAACAAAGGAAACTATCAACAGAGTAAATGGACAACCTACAGAATGGGAGAAAATATTAGCAAACTATGCATCTGACAAAGGTCTAATAACAAGAATGTATAAGGAATTTAAACAAATCAATAGCAAAAGCAAATAACGCCATTAAAAAGTGGACAAAACACAAAAATAGAGACTTCTCAGTAGACATACAAGTGGTCAACAAACATATGAACAAATATTTATTATCTCTAATCATCAGAGGAATGAAAATTATAATCACAATTAGGTGCCATCTCACACCAGTCAGAATGGCTATTTTTTTTTTTTTTTTTTTTTTTTTTTGAGACGGAGTCTCGCTCTGTCGCCCAGGCTGGAGTGCAGTGGCCAGATCTCAGCTCACTGCAAGCTCCGCCTCCCGGGTTCACGCCATTCTCCTGCCTCAGCCTCCCGAGTAGCTGGGACTACAGGCGCCGGCCACCGTGCCCGGCTAGTTTTTTTTTTTGTATTTTTAGTAGAGACGGGTTTAGAATGGCTATTATTAAAAATTAAAAAAACAACAGATGCTGGCATGGCTTCAAAGAAAAGGGAATGCTTTTATACTGTTTATGGGAAGGTAAATTAGTTCAGTCACTGTGGAAAACAGTAGATTTCTGAAAGAACTTAAAACAAGGCTACCATTCAACCCAGCAATCCCATTACTAGGCATATATCCAAAGAAAAATAGATTATTACACCAAAAAGACACATGCATTAATATGTTCATCACTGCACTATAAATAAGAGCAAATACATGGAATTCACCTGGTGCCTATTAATGGTTAATTGGATAAAGAATATGTGGTACATATATACCATGGACACTATGCAGCCATAAAAAAGAATGAAATCCTGTCCTTTGCAGCAACATGGTTGGAGTTGGAGGTCATAGTCCTAAGTGAGTTAATGCAGGAGCAGAAAACCAAATAATGAATGTCCTCACGTAACTGGAAGCTTAAGCATTAAGCATGCATGGACATAAACATAGGAACACTAGACACTGCAGAATACTAGAGGGAGGTTAGAGAAAGGGGAACATGGATTGAGAAACTACCTACTGGGTACTATGCTCACCACTCAGATCCAATATACCCATGTAACAAACCTGCAGTGTAACCCCATATCTAAATAAAAATTGAAATTAAGAAAAAATCTTTAAAAAAATAGAAAGTGAGAAAGCAAGAAAACAAGAAATAGAGAGAGAAACAAAGAAAGGAAACACTCAAAGCAAATATGCCAAGAAGTAAACAGTGGCAAATTCCCATTGATGAAAGTATCGACTGTTGCTATTTGCTTTGTAATTTTCTATAATTTAATTTTAATTTTCGTATTGATTCCTAAGTCCTAAAACAAGTTCTTTCTACTTCAGGGTGGTAAGTCAATTAAACATGCATGAATAAACTTGAGTCTATGGGCAAATTGTATATAATAATAGTAATCATAACTGTTTAGATGCAGTTTTCGGGCTCCATAGAAAAATATCAAAAATGAATATCTGAGAGGTAATCCAATGCCCTCCTTTATAATACAAAGCAGGATATTATATGACTTTGTTTTGTAATTTGGCTTTAAAGATGCTCTGTTAACTAGTAGAGATTATACATAAAAATCATCTTAAATCTCAATTAAAGACAGTATCAGTAAAGGCAAAAGTAAGCAGTCCATTTTTTAAAAATGGAGTTTGAAATTACTTGATGTCAAAGAAATGAAATAAAGTTTTAAGCTTTTTTGGCCTCAGGATTCTCAGGAAAGAATAAATAGACAATTATAAAATGGTTTAGCTTCTTTTATATCTTAAATAAGTAGAATGGGGTTTTTGTTTACTACATAATGTATCATTTAAAGTGCTGATAAGATAATGTAGTAGAATGTCATATGTTTCCTTCCAGCAGTAGTTACCTAGCTGAAAACTAAATAATACATTTGATGCTAAAATACTAATTTTAAAGTACCTTAAAAATAATCTTAGCTTCACTATCAATGGAGTGACAATTTTAACATTATTCTGAATGTTTATTAATATTTTTACTATGTATCTTTTATTCCTGAATTCACTAATATCCATATGTCTGTAAAGAACATATTTATGGATTTTTGTTACATTAAATTAAAAGTCAACATATATATTAAAGATGAGTTTTATAACCATTTTATTTAATTTTATCTAAATATAATTGTAACTCACATAATTAAGATATATCATCATTGAAAATATCTTATTTCTCAATATGTTTCCAAGCCATGTATTGCTTTACCTTTGTGTGCTGACTGTATACTACTGGATCTTAACAATTAAAAAAATACCATATATATCTTTACTGGGTTCTTTTTTTTTTTTTTTTTTTTTTTTTTTTGCTCTGTAGTGACTAAACAGCCTCAATTTTGAAACGTATAAAATATACATTTATATGTTTCCAACTGAATATTTCAAAATATTGACACATTGTTACAAAGATTAGTTCAGAGCATGTATTTTCAAAGTGTCAGCATTTGAGATTATTTTGCCTTTATATTTATTATTAAACAACTCTTGGTACAAATGCAGAGGAGAGCCCACAAAACCATGTGGAGAAAGTGGTCTTAAATGAAAGAAGAGTAACTTCCCACTGTAATACAAAAGAACAATGTAATGTGTTTAAATAGAAGAAAATTGTTTGATATCTGGAAGATGGAGTTGTTCCTTCACAATTTCTATTTTATTATTATCATTACTATTAATAGGAATGCCATCTGTTGATTGTAGAAGGCTTCAGGTGCGTAGAGATTAAGGAATGAAGAGAAACTTTGAAATAGCTCTTGTGGGAGGGCGAGAATAAGTTGCAAATAGAAATATAATAATGGTTGGAATGTTCCAGTGCATTTGAGGTTGGTAAATATTATAGGAGTCAACATATCATTAGCATCAATGGTAATTTCTCCAGAATTTCTTGATTGTCTAAGTGATATGGTTTGTCTGTGTTTCTACCCAAATCTTAAATCTCATGTTGAATTGTACTCTCAGAATTTCCATGTGTTGTGGGAGGGACCTAGTGGGAGGTAATTGAATAATGGGGGCTCGTCCTTCCTGTGCTATTCTCATTATAGTGAATAAGTCTCACAAGATCTGATGGGTTTATCAGGGGTTTCCACTTTTGCTTCTTCCTCGTGTTTCTCTTGCCACCTCCATGTAAGAAGCGCCTTTTGTCTTCCACCATAATTCTGAGGCCTTCCCAGCCATGTGGAATTAATTGTAAGTCCAGTTAAATCTCTGTTTGTTCCCAGTTTCTGGTATGTCTTTATCAGCAGCATGAAAATGGACTAATACACTAAGTAATACATAAGAACTTGGACAGTTGGGGATTGTTCAGGACTAAAGTATTGTCATACAGAGGAAATGAAATATTGAAGGGTCTAGGGTGTTGAGAATATAGCAGAGTGTAAATAAAATGATATGCTGTGGAATAAAGTAGATGAAGAAGAAAACAAACTTTAGATTTGTGCAGTACTGAATTATATGTTTATCATTCAAATGTAAAATTTATGCTTTTTTTTGTTAGTTTAAAAACGATTGTTTTTCCTTACGGGTAATTTTTTTTAATCTACCTAATGTTTGTTGTACTATGTTTATTTTTTTCTCATTTTAACTATTTTCCATAACTGATTTATTTATTACCCCTTTTAATTGTGAGATATACCTCCAGAACAGTGCATAAGATATATGTGAGCAATTTTAGGCATAATTACAAAGTGGTGAAGTGATGGAACATTGCCTGATCTGCATGTGTATTCCTCCCTAGTTACCTATTCCTTTTCTTCTTAGAGATAACCAATACCCTGATTTTATGAATATAATGTCCTTAGAATTATTTTTTATTGTGCCAATTATACATGACTTCTAAGCTACATAGGCCATATCCCTGATAGATAAGGGAAATATATGGTTTTTATTTATAAGCAACTTACTTCTTCTTAATCATAGTGATTATGAGATGCATATGGATCGTTGTGTGCAGATGTAGCTCATTTATTTTTACTACTGTATAACAGGAGTAATCAGACTTGTTAATTGCATGTCCTTTTCACACTCTAAAAATTATTGAGAACCACAGAAAGTATTGGTTTGTGTTTTGTATCTATAAACATTGATTAAATTAGAAATTAAAAACTGAAATATTTTGTAAATTTTATGTTTATTATAAGAATTTATGTAAACTTTTTACAAAAATCTTATTACATGGCAATGCAAATCACATAATTTTTAAAAAAATTATTGCCATTTGAAAAATTCAGTGAGAAGAGTAGCATTGTTTAATATATTGTTGTCTCTTTAATATCTGACAAAAAGAGATACCTGGATTCTAATATTTGCTTCTCCGTTTCACCTGTTGCAATAAGTACAAAGCAATATACAAAAAACATAAATAAAAACCAGCATCACACAAATATATAAGTAGAAGACATCAGAATCTTAATAAAGTATACACCTTATTTTTGACACTGCACAAAACTCAAAACATGGTTGTTTTTCAAATTTAAGTTGCAATGTGAACTTGAAACTCTATCAGTGAACTTTATATTTTGTTAGTTTAAAATCCACTTGTTTATCTGCAACTTTGAATCAATCTTTACCTATCTGTCATTCTGAAACAGTATTCATTGGTCATTTGGAAAATCAAGTTATCAGAATTATGAAGATCTTTTAAATGTCAATACATTTCATTAAACAATATCAAAAAATTGATTTGTCAATATCATCAGCAATCTCATCAGAAAAAGCCTTTAAATAATAAAAAGCAGTCAAATTCCAACTGGCGGGTAAAAGTCCCATGAAATTATAACCTTATGGGTTCAAATTTTATAATTAGCAATAAATATGGGAAGTTGTTTTACTTGAAGTGATGGGGATACTTTGTTATTTTTAAGACAAGTATGAAATACTTAAGTCAGAATATCCCTAATTTGCTTATCAGTTATTTTTTTCAAGTAGGAATGGAAAAAGCAGCTGATTCATTTGCACATTAAAAAAAAAAAAAAAAAAAAAAAAAGTGTTGTGCCCTGGTAAAACCATCTTATTTTAGTATCTGGCAGAAATGCTTTATAAATTCTCTTCTCTTCCAACAGAATATTAAAAACATAAGTATTCATGGAGTGAGATTTAATGACATTTAATTTTGTTACTGCTTATTTGAGGAGATTCTAATTGAAACTTTTTTCCCTTGTGACTATGGTGAAGAACACAATGAGTACTAGTACAGTTTGGTGCCACTACTGGGATTTGTGTTAGGACACGAAGGCTTCATTTGCTATCACTTTGCATAATCATGCAAATGTTAATACAGTGTAAAAAGCAAAATGTGTCCTATTATTATGGAAATAATTTTGACTCTGCAGACCCTCTGAAAGTGCCCCAAGGACTATCAGGAATACATGACAGCACTTTGAAAAACCATTGCTACTTAGTATTCCAAGGTATGAATATATCACAATGTATTTAATCTTTTTACTAGAAATAAGTGTTGAATCATTTCTGGGTCTGTTTCTATTGATTCATGTTTCTCCTTGTTGTGCATTATATTTTCATGTTTCTTTGAATGCTTGGTAATTTTTTATTGGATGCCAGACATAGTGAATTTTATCATGTTAGGAACTAGATTTTTTCTTTGCAATTCCTTCAAATATTTTGGGGCTTTTTCTGTGATAGTCATTGAAGATAGTTGATCTTTTAAATATTTTCTTTTAAGATTTATTAAGGACTATCAGAACAGCCTTTAAGTTAGGACTAATTTTCTCTCTACTGAGGCAGGGCCCTCTGAGTACTCTCCCCAGTGCTTCATTCATCATTTCCACTTTGGTTTACGGGTACACTATGGCTAATTCTGTCTTAGTTCTGGGGATTGGACTGTCTTTTCCTTTTAGGTGCTTCTTCCCTTGGTCCCAAGTAGCATCTTCTCATGCAAGTGCTGACCAATAACCAGCTAAAGAACCCATTTTAGACCCCCAGAGCCGTCATTCTATACAACTCTCTTCTCTCTGTACAGCTTTCTCTTCCTTGTACTTTTTCTGGAATATTCTACCTTGTTGGGACAGACAGATTCAACAGTGATTCCTAATAAGTTACATGTTTGTATAATCTCCTGCTCTAGAGTACTGGCAGACCCTGTGACATGCTTCTAACCAATAGAATATGCTAAAAACAATGGAATTTCACTCCCTGGATTAAGTTATGTTATATACAACTCCATTTGAGCAGAAAGGAGAGATTCACCTGCTTGCTGACCTTGAGGAAACTAACAGCCGTGTTGTGAACTGCCTACAGAGAGTGCCACCTGTCAGGAAATTCGGGCCGACCTTAGGACCTGAGGATAGACTCTAGCCAATAGCTGATAATTTTCCACAGGGTGATAAATTATGCAAAAAACCTGAATGAGTCCAGAAGCAGATCTTTCTCTAACTGAGCCTCTGGATGAGAAAGCAGCCCTGCTGACACCTTGATTGCTGTCATGTATTTATTTTAAAAGTACAAAATACCTGTTAGATCCAAAGGGCCACCTCTGCCACATGTCAATTGTTCATAAATACACTTTGTTTATGAGCATTCTTTTCTGTTCTATGAGTGTAATTTTTTATCCTACACTAATAAAACACTGTCAATTACTATTCCTTCTTAACTTCTGCATATGTGATAAAGACTCCTTTCCTTGTTATTCTTCTTTCTTCAAGATTTTCTTTGTTATTCTTAGACCTGTATATTATCCAAAAATTTTATCATCTGCTTGGCAAGTTCCGAAAAACCATGTTGAATATTTTGTTTGGAATTGTATTATAGTTTCATTTGAGGAATCTTTATGTGTATATAATATTCAGTCCTATAATCCACTAACAGATTATAGAATACTTCTCAATTTACTAACGTTTACTTTTAATATCTATCACTAAAGTTTTATAATTCATGCTCTCTTGTCCTTCTTTTATTTGATTTATTCCTAGGTAATTTATAGGATATTTAATTTTTCCTTCTGTTTTTTGCTGACATATTTAATTATAATTGAGTTTTGAATATTTATTTTATATTATATCTTCATTAACTCATTAATTATAACTTACGTCTTTAGATAATGTCTTGGATTTTCTATGTATGTAATTATAACATCTGTGGATCAAGACAGTTCTTTCCTTTCTTCTCTTCTCTTTTCCATTTTCTCCTGCTCTTTCCTTTTTCCTTCTTTCCCTTGCTATCTAGAACCTGCACTATAATTTCAATTTGTGATGCTGAGCATCCTTGTCTCATTCTGAAATTTAAATTAAAAACTTTCATTGCTTCACTGCTAAGTATTATGCTCTCTGTGTTCATTTTATCTTTAAATTTGAGTGATAGATTCATTTATTTTCTAATATGAAAGTAAACTTGCATTCCTGAGATTAAACCCAACTCTGTCATACTGAAATATACTTTTTATAAAATGCTAGAATCATTTATCTACTACTTTGGTATAACCTTTGTTAATAAGTGAGAATGACTTGGAATATTCTTTTCTCATACTTTCCTTATCAGATTTCACTATCAAGATTATTCTAATCTTATAAAATTAGATAAATGCTACTCCCTTTTTCCCACTCTCTGAGACAATTTATATAAAACTGGAAAGATATAAATATTTGCTAGATTTAAAATATTTGAATATTTGGTAGATTTTTCTTGGGAAACCATTCGACCTTGGTGTTTATGTAAGTGCATGTGTATATATCTGTGAAAATCTTTGACTATCAGTTAATTTTTTATTGATATGTAATATTTGAACTTTTGTATGGTACAGATGATATTTTGTTATATGTGTGGAATGTATAATTATGAAATCAGGATATTTAGGATTTTTATCACCACAAGCATTCATTTCTATGTGTTGAGAACATTTCAAATCCTCATTTCTAGCTAACTTGAAATGTTTTTGTTAACTATTGTCACTCTACTAGCAAACATTAGAACTTATTATTTCTATCTAACTACATGTTTGCACCCATTAACCAAGTTTTCACCCTACGCCCACACCCATATACTTCCCAGCCTCTGTTAACCATCATCCTACTCTCTACCTCCATGAGATCAACTTTTGTAGCTTTCAAATGTGAATGAATGGTTACAGTGAGCATCCTTGTCTTGCTTCAGTTCTTAGAGAAAACGCTTTTCTTTTTATTCCCTTCGTTATGATGTTAGCTGTGGGTAGGTCATGTATGAACTTTATTATGTTGAGTTATGTTTCTTCTATACCCAATTTTTTGAGAGTTTTTATCATGAAGAATGTTGAATTTTATTAAGTTTTGTTTCTGCATCCATTGTGATTATCATAGGGATTTTGTCATTTGTTTTGTTGATGTAATGTGTGATGTTTATGAATTTGCACATGTTGAACCATCATTACCTTCCTGGGATAAATCCCACCGAATTATGATATACTATCTTTTTGGTGTGATGTTTGATTCTGTTTCCTAGAATGTTGTTGAGGATTTTTGCATCTATATTTATTAAGGATATCGGCCAGTAGTTTCCCTTTTTGTTGTTGCCTTGTCTGGTTTTGGTATTAGGGTAATGTTAGCCTTGTAGAATGAGTTAGGCAAAATTTTCTCCTGTTCAATTTTTTTGAAAGTTTTAAGGAGGGTTGGTTTTGTTCTTTTTTATTCATTGGTAGAACTCAGCAGTACAATCATCCAGTAATGGGATTTTTGTTGTTTTGAGGAGACTTTTATTACCAGTTTAATCCTGTTACTCATTATTGATTGGTTCAGGTTATCTGTTACTTACTGATTCAATCTTGGGAGGTTGTATGTTTCAAGAGATTTATTCATTGCCTCTAGGTTTTCCAATTTATTGGAATATACTTGTTTACAATAGTCTCTGATGATCTTTTATATTTCTGTGGTATTGGTGGCAATGTTTCCTTTTTCATTTTTGATTTTGTTTGTTTGGGTACTCTTTCTTTTTCTTTGTTAGTCTAGCTAGCAGTTTATCAATTTTAGCTCTTTTGAGAGAACAACTTTCAATTTATTAATCCTTTGTACTGTTCCTTTAGTCTCTATTTTTTTTAGTTCTGCTCAGTTGTTTATTATTTATGTCCTTTAGTAATTTTGGATTTCATTTGTTCTTGCTTCTCTAGTTCCGTGAAGTACATCGTTAGATGATTTATTTGAAGTCTTTTTACCTTTGGTTGTTTGGTTGTTTACCTTTGCTTATCTGTTTACCTTTGTTTGGTTGTTTGGAGATAGAGCCTTGCTCAGTGGAGTGATCTTGGCTCACTGAAGCTCTGCCTCCCGGATTCAAGAGATTCTCCTGCCTCAGCCTCCCTAGTAGCTAGGATTACAGGAGCACAGCGCCATACCCAGCTAATTTTTGTATTTTTAGTAGAGACGGGTTTCACAGTGTTGGCCAGTCTTGTCTCAAACTCCTTACCTCAGGTGATCCACCCACCTTGGCCTCCCAGAGTGCTGGAATTACAGACGTGAGCCACCACACCCGCCCTTTTTACCTTTTTGATGAAAGCATTTACTGCTATAAACTTTCATGTTAACATTTTTTTGTTGTTTGTTTTGTTTTTTTGCTGTATCCCATCGATTTTGGTATATTGTTTTCGTATGTTGTGTCTGATTTTTATTTATTTCAATAATTTTTTTTATTTCCTTGACCCAATAGTCATTCAGAAGCATGAATTTAATTTTTATGAATTTTTACTGTTTCTAAAGTTTTTCTTCTTACTGATTTTTAGTTTTATTTCATTGTTGTCTAAGAAGATACTTGATATGATTTCTTTTCAATTTCTTGAGACTCGTTGTATGGCCTAACATGTGGTCTATCCTGGAGAACACACCACTTGTTGATAAGAAAAATGTGTATTCTGCAAATGTTGGATAAAATATTCTATAAATGTTTATTAGGTCTATTTGGTGTAAAGTGCAATTCAAATCCAATGTTTCTTTGTGGTTTTTCCATCTAGATGATGTTTGATACTGAGAGTAAAGTGATGAAGTCCCTAGCTATTATTGTACAGATTAGAACTTATTTGGGTCATTTTGTAATTGTTTTCTAGTTGCTTTGTATATCATTTCTTCCTTTCTTTCTCTTTTATTATTTATCATTGCAATTTGGTAGTTTTCCATAGTGATAACATTTGAGTCTTTTCTCTTCGTCCTTTGAGTGTTTTCTCTGCCAGTGAGTTTAAGACTTTTGTGTATTTTCATAATGATAATGGTAGATATCATCCTTTCACCTCTAGGTTCAGGACTTCTTTAAACATTTCTTGTATGTCTGGTCTATTGGTGATGAATTCCCTCAGCTTATGCTTGTCTTAGAAAACCTTTGTTTCTCTTTTATTTATGAAGGGTAACTTTTCTGAGTGTAGTATTCTCAGATGATAGATTTATTTTTCCCCTTTGGCAATTTAAACACATCACTCCAATTTTCCTGGCCTATAAGTTTTCTGCTTAGAAATCTGCTGTTAGTCTAATGATGGTTCCTTTATACGTGACTAGATGCTTTTCTCTTGCTGTATTTAGAATTCTTTGTCTTTGACTTTTGATGGTTTGACTATAATGTGCTCTGGGGAAGACATTTTTGAGTTGTATCTATTTGGGGATTTCTAAGCTACCTGTGTCTGGATGTCTAAGTCTCTTGCTTGAATCAGGAAGTTTCTGGTGATTATTTTATTAAACAGGTATTCTGTGCCTTTGGCCTTCTCTTCAATTTCTGGGACACTAGAAATTAGAATAGTTGGTCATTTTATAATGCCCCATATGTCACATAGGCTTTGTTTATTCTGATTTATTCTTTTTATTTATTTTTTATTTTTTTGTCTGACTAGGTTATTTCAAAAGCCTGATTCAAATTCTGAAATTCTTTCCTCTGCCTGATCAGTCTATTATTGAAGCTCTTGAATGCACTTTTTAAATTTCTTTTATTAAATTCTTCATTTCCAGGATCTCTGTTTTTTCTTTTTTCATACATATATATATATAAACAGCATTCATCTCTATGGTGACTTTCTCTTTCATATGCTGAATTACTTTTGTAATGTTTCTTATTGTTTATCTGTGTTGTTTTATATCTCACTGAGCTTCTTTACTATCCTTTATTGAATTGTTTTTCTGGCATTTCATAAATTTCTGTTTCTTTGGACTCTATTGCTAGAGAATTATTTTATTCCTTTGAAGGTGTTGAATTTTCTTGGCTTTTCATGTTTCTTGTGTCCATACATTGATATCTGTACATCTGGTACGAGAGTTGCATGCTTCAGTTTTTTTGATTAGCTTTGGTAGAGGAAAGATTTTTCCTGAAGATTTGTCTATAGTGATGTTTGGGTAGGATACTTTGACTTTAATTCTGGATGTGCGTAGTAGAGTAGTCAATGTATGATTTCTTTAGCTATGAATACTGGCAATGGTGCCTATGATTTCCTCAGTGGTTTTGTTGCCATTTGTTAGTAGACACTATTGGGAGGCTTTTCTGGGACAAAGATGTTAGGTGGCAGCAGCAAACCAGGTATGCCTGACATCGGGGCACATGTGAATGTGCAACAGTTCTAGTCCTGAGCAGGACAGAGATGCTGTCAGTGGGAGCAGCCCTAGAAAGGTGGACAGCGTTCAGGCTCTAGGAAGTACACACTTCAGTACCAGTAACAACAGTGGAATGCAAGGAAAGCCCATCCTCTAAGTGTGTGTTAGTGCACAGCATCTGTGGTGCTGTTGGGGGAGCAGGGTTGCTGTCAGTGAGAATGGCCTTAGGCAGATGGGAAGCTCTCAGGCTTTGGGGAGCACATACTTCAGCTCCCTTTTTCCCAGGAACAGTCTCTAGGGTGCATTGCATTCCCTCTTCCCTAGGGTGTAGGATTCTGTGTGAATTAGATTGCTGAGGACCCTACTGCACTGCTCAGTCTATCTGGTGTTGCACCTCTGCAGTCCTCCAGGTAGACACAGGAGATGTCAGTGGGGATTCACAGATGTGGAAATACAAGGGCTGTTGGGCACTGAGGATGCAGTCTGATGGTGGCTGTGCTCTCAAAATGGCACTATGCTATTGCTGCTTAAGTCTTGGAAACTGAACTCCTTCTCTGGAGCAATGCTGCTACGCAGTGTTCATGCTTCTCCCTGTTAGTCAAAGGGCCTGTGAGGGTTGAGGAGCTTTCCTATGTCTAGGATTGTAGGAGTCCATGATGAGAATGTGAATCTCTGGGAATCTCTCATTCACTCTTTGCCCACACTGGGGAACCTCTCTGGGCTCCCAGCAGATCCTGGCTGAGCTAGCTGCCTCATTTCTCCCTCTTCTGTGATTCAGGTGTTTCCTGTCACTTCTCTGCTGAATTCCAGTGTTGACTGTCTTTGATGTTCTACTCTAAGTATGATTATCTATTTGCTATTTTGATTCTTCTCTAAGAAGGGATTAGATGTACAATTTCTCTAGTCAGCCATGTTGAACCTATTGATTTTTTAACAGCCATAGCGAATAATATTTCATGGTGTTATGAGCAGTGTGTCAGGGGCTGTTCCAGTACCCAAGACTACACAGCTAGCAACTGATGAAGCCAGAATTTGGTCCCAGAAAGCTTGGTTCAAGGGTTTATGTTCTTAATTTACACAGCAAACTCCCTTTCAAGAATCATATAGAATTCGTCAGGTGGGCTTTACTTTATTTTGCTTTTCGTATTTATTATTATTTCTACCTGAGTCCATTTAGGAAAGTTTTCTTCAAGTGTTTCCCACTTATGTAAGGTATAATTTATGTATGCCTTAAATATGCACAATTATTATGTGTTTATAAAAATTAAAAAATAAATCTAACCATGGCTCTTTAAAAAAAGTACATACTCTGAGCTCAATGCTCTTTTGAATGCAAGTGTAACTCATCAGCCTCCCACTCTGGGAAAATATATGCATTCTGCTTGAAATTTATAAGTAAACCTAATGATTCAAAAATAATACATAGTAAGTTAATGAAATAATAATTATTCGGACAATGAATTCCCAAATGTGTGGAAGACAACGTTTCTATTGCAATTTAATTATAAATGCAAGGCTTTGAATAGTTTATTTTGGTTTAAAATTTAGATTTATGAATTATGGTAAGAATGGTGTTTATGATAAAGGTAAAGGGCTATTTTGATCTACTGTATGTGACAAAGTAAAACGAGAAGTGAATGAATGATGTATAAATTTATTGATCTAGAAACTGCCAACTGCTTGACTTTTATTAACTCGTTACTTTGGTACTAACTGAAGAGATTTAACAAGTTTTCTTAAGACCTTACGACTAATAAGAGAAGAAGGCTGGATTCAGATTCATGTTGACTTAGCCTAAAGAGGGTACAGGCCAATGTCTCCAAGAATGAGAAAAGGAAAGGTGGAAATAAAATAAGGAACATATAAAGGAGGAAAGTATAATGAAGTAAAAGAGAATTCAAAGATTGCAATATTGTTCTTTACACTTAATCTCCCTGTTCTTTACAAAATTTTACCAGACTGGATTCCCAACTTAATTGAATTACCTTCTCCCTAGTGATAAATTAAATGAAAACACCATTCATAGCAAAAAATAAAAATAAGAATATAGTATAAAGGTGACAAAAGGAAACACAAATCTATTTTTAAAGGCTAAGATCTCACTATACTGATAATGAAAGATACATGATTTTTACATTTAGGTAATCGTTTATACATTGCAGCTATGATTGTTTCACTCCATAAGACGAATGTACACAGCAGACAGAAGTTATTTCCATGTGGTTGCTTCACTAGTGAAGATGTATTACTATATGACAAGCAAACTATAACTCAGGGGTTTGTAATACAGAAATATACCAAAAACAGTCAAATAGGGGCTATTTTATCCACTTTTCTTTATTAGTATTACTGAGTTTCCAACAATCACAATAAATAGTATTACTTTTCATTTATATATTAATAAACATTGACATAATATCTAACTAGTTTTAAAAAGTAAGAAGTATTTTGGCAATATTATGGGTTTGGCAACCTACTGAGAGATAAATAAAATATAAGCCACCAAAATTATGTTTTGAGTATTCTTTACCCTGTGATATTGTTCATAATATCCAGAGAGGGACACGATGACATTGCTTTTAATATCGAAGGGGTGTACAGCCCCCAGTGATATTGTTTGCAATATCCAGGGGAATAGAGGATGGTATTACTCCCAGTATCGCAGGGGATGTATCATTCTCTACCCCCGCCACACCCTGGATATTGCAAACAATATTACAAACAATACCAGAGCGGGGTGTACATCCCCTGTGATATGCAGAGTAATATCATCCTTTCCTTTCTGGATAGCACGAACAATATCCGGGTGTGGGGAGAGAATGACTTCAATCCCAATATCGTAAACACCCTGTGTGTACAACCCCCTGTGATATTGTCCCTAATATCTGGGAAGGGAGTGGAGAAAATAATATTACTGCCAATATCGCAGGGAATATATACTCCCCTGTGATATTTTTCCTAATATCTGGGGGGAGAGGGAATGATATCAATCTCAGTATCGCAGGGGGTGTACACCTCCCGTGATATTTTTTCTAATATTGACATGGTGGGGGGCAGTGCATATTACTTCCAATATCGCAAAGGGTGTACACCCTCCTGTGATATTGTTTCTAATATCCAAGTAGGGAAAGTATAATATTGCTTTCAATATCACATGGAGGTACATCCCCCTGTGATATTATTTCTAATATCTAGAAAGGTCGAGTATGATATAATTCCCAATATCGCAGCTGATGTACCTCCCCCTGTGATATTGTTCTTAACATATAGGAAGGAAGAGGACGATATTACTCCCAACATCACAGGGGGTGAACACCTTTTTTGTGATATTGCTCTTAGTGTCCAGACGGGGAGATGATGGTATTACTACCAATATCGCAGGAAGTGTACACCCTCTTTGTGATATTGTTTCTGATATCCAGTGAGGGAGAGGATGATATTACTTCCAACATCATAGGAAGTGTACAACCCCGGGTGATATTGTTCCTAATATCCAAGAGGGAAGAGGATAATGATATGATCAGTATTGGAGGGGATATACACCCGACCTGTGATATTATTCCTAATATCCAGGAAAGAGAGATTGATATTACTCTAATATCGCAAAGGGTGTACACCATCCTGTAATATTGTTAGTAGTTTCCAAAGAGAAAGAGGATATTACTCCCAATATTGCAGAAGGTGTACACCCCCTCTGTGATATTGTTCGCAATATCGAGAGTTAAACAGGATGATATAAATGCCAATATCGAAGGGGTTGGACACCTTCCTGTGAAATTGTTCGAAATATCCGTGGGTGGAGACGATGAAATTACTCCCAATATCGCAGGAGGTGTACACCGCCCCCAGCGATTTTGTTCGTAATATCCGGGGGAGAGGGGACAGGAGAATATTACTCCCAATATCGCAGGGGTTGTGCACTGTGACATTGTTTCTAATATCTAGTCGGGGGGAGAATGGTATTACTCCCAATATCGCAAGGGCTGTACACCCACTTCGATATTGTTCACAATATCCACGGGGGTAGTGGATGATAATATTCACAATATCCAGTGAGTGTACACCCTCCTGTGATAGTGTTCCTAATATCCAGGAGAAGATATTACTACAAGTACTGCAGGGATGTACACCCCCCTGTGATATAGTTCATAATATCCAGAAGGGGAGAAAATGATATTACTCCCAATATTGCAAGTGCTGTACACCCTTCTGTGATATTGTTCGTAATAGCCAGGAGGGAAGAGGATGATATTACTCCGAATATCGCAGAAGGTGTACATCCCCTTGTGTTCGCAGTAGCCAGGAAGGGAGGGGATATTATCAGTCCCAATATCATAAACACCATGTGTGCACACCCCTGTGATATTGTTTACACTATCCATGGGGTGAGAGGGTGCTATATCTCCCAATATCGCAGAAGGTGTACAACCCTGCCCCCACTGTGGGGCCACTGTTCGTAATATTCAAGGGGGCAGAGGACGATATTACTCCCTATATTGCAGGGGGTGTCCACCCCCCTTGTGATATTCGTCCAAATATCCAGAGGAAATTAGGATGACGTTACTTTCAATATCACAGGGGGTGTATTCCCCCCTGTAATAAATTTCCTAATATCCAGGGACAGAGAGGGTGATATTACTCCAATAGCACAGGTGGTATACACTTCCCCCTCACATCATATTGTTCCTAATATCCAGTGCGGGAGAGGATGATATTATTTTCAATGTCGCAGGGGGGCACACTCCTACAGTGATATTGTTCCTAATATCCACAGGTTAAGAAGATGATATTACCTTCAATATTGCAGGGAGGGTACACACACTGCCCTCCCCCCTGTGATATTGTGCCTAATATCCAGAAAGAGAGAGGATGATATTACTCCCAATATCACAGCACTTGTACACCCCCCGATGATATTTTTCCTAATATCCAGGGTGGAAAATGATAATATTAATCCCAATATCACAGAAGGTGTACACCACCCATAATCTTGTTAATAATATATCCCGTTTGGGAGAGGATTTTGTTACTCCCAATATCACAGAGGGTGTACATCCCCGCTGTGGTATTGTTTCTAATATATGTGGGAGAAAGGAATTTATTACTCCCAATACCGCATTTTTACACCCCTTCCCCACCCCGTGTGATTTTTGATTCTAATATCCTAAAAAGGCAGAGGAAGATATTACTAACAATATGACAGGGAGTGTACACCTGCCCCCGTGATGTTGTTTCTAATATCCAAGAGGGGGAGGATTATGTTACTCCAAATATCACACGGGGTGTAAACTCCCCTCGTGATATAGTTCCTAATATCCCGGGGGAGAGAATGATATTACTCCTAATATCGCACTGGGTTTACATCCCCCCTGTGATATTGTTCCTAATATTCAGGGAGAGAAAGGATAATATTACTCCCAGTGTCGAAGGGGGAGTACATCTCTTCCATGGTGTTGTTCCTAATTTCCAGAACCCCCCCCCGTTATATATTTTCTAATATCTAAGGGGGGATAATTTGATATTTCTCCCAATAATGCTGGGGGTGTACTCCTTCCCTGTGATATTGTTTTGAGTATCCAGGGGAGGGAGACATGATATTACTCTAAACACAACCCCTGTGATATTGTTCCTATTATCCAGGAAGGTAGAGTATGATATTACTCTCAATATTGCAAAGGGTGTACGCCCACCTTTGATATTGTTCCTAATAATTAGGTAAGGAGAGGATTATATTGCTCTCAAAATCGAAGAGCATGTACACTCTCCTTATGATATCGTTTTTAATATTCAAGTGGGAAGATGATATTATGCCTAGTATCACAGGAAGTGTACACCCCCACTGTGAAATTATTCCTAATATCCAGGGGAGGAGATGATAATATTACTCCCAATATCACAGGGAGTGTACTCCCCCTTTTAGGGATATGGTCCCTGATACCCATGGGAAGAGAGGATGATATTGCACCTAATACCGGAGGGAATGTAAGTCCCCGCTGTGATATTGTTTTTAACATCCACTTGGGAAGAGGATGATATTTCTCTCAATATCACATGGGGTGCAGAGCTCCCTGTGATATTCTTCCTACTATTCAAAGCCGGAGAGGATGTTACTCCCAGTATCACATGGGGTATACACACTCTCTGTAATATTGTTTCTAATATCCAGGTTAGGAGAGAATGATCTTATGCCCAATATCACAGGAGGTGTGCAACCCCCCTTAGATACTGTTCCTAATAATCAGAGGGGGAGAGGATGATACTACTCCCAATATCGCAGGGGATGTACAACCCCAGTGAGATATTGTTCCTAATGTCGAGGGGGAAGAGAAGATAATATTACTCCCAATAACGCAGGGAATGTGCACTCCCCCTGTGATATTGTCCTCCATATCTAGGAGGCGAGAGGATGATGTTACTCCTAGTATCGCTTTATATTTTTTCCAATATTGATGGGGAGAGTGGATGATATTATTTCCAATATCAAAAGGGGTGTACACCCCCTATGATATTTTCCCCAATACTCATGGTGGGAGATGATGATATTACTCTCAATATCGCAGGGGGTATACACCTCCCCTGTAATATTTTATGTAATATACACACGGGGAGAGGATGATATTACTATCAATATGGCAGGATGTGTACACCTACCTAGTGATATTGTTTCTGATAAAAGTGAGGGGAATGGATAATATTCCCTCCAATATCACAAAGGGTGTATACAACCTCCATGTGATATTGTTCCTAATATCCAGGGGAAGGAAAATAATATCCCAGGAAATGTACACATCCCCCTTGATATTGTTTTAAATATCCATGGAAGTAGAGGGTATTACTCCCAATATCACAGAGCCTGTACACTCCTACGGTTATATTGTTTATAGTATGCAGAAGAGGAGAGGATGATATTACTCCCAATATGGCAGGGGGTGTACACCTCCCCTATGAAATTGTTCCTAATATTAACGAAAAGAGAGCATAACTCCCAATATCTCAGGAGATTTATACCTTCCTTGTAATATTGTTCCTAATATCGAAGGAGGGAGACGACAATATTATTACCAATATCCAGGTGAGGAGAGGATATTACTCCCAATATCGCAGGGGTGTACATCCCCCTGTGAAATTGTTTGTAACATCCACACGGGAAGTGGATGATATTAAACCCAATATCACAGAGGGTGTACAATGCCTTTGTGATATTTTTCTTAACATTCAAAGAAGAAGAGGATGATATTACTTCCAATACCATAGGGGGTGTACACCCCTCCCATGATATTGTTCCTAATAGTAAAAGGGGGTGGTGGATGATATTACTCCCAATATATCAGGGGTTGTACACCCCCCGGTGATATTGTTCCTAATATTTAAGTGGGGAGAGTGTGCTATTACTCCCAATATGGCAAGGAGAGGATGATATTTCTCCCAATAACCCAGGGGGTGTACAACGTCCTGTGATATTTTTCCCAATATACAGGTGGGGAGAGGATAATATTACTCCCAATATCGAGGGGTATGTACACCTGCCCTGGTGATACTGTTCCTAATATCCAGGAAAAGAGATGATAATATTGCTCTCAATATCGCAGGGTTGTACACTTCCCCTGTGATATTGTTGCTAATATCTAATGGGGGAGAGAATGCTATCACTTCCAATATTGCAGAGGGTGTACACCCCTTATGTTATATTGTTCCTTATATCCAGGAGGGCAGAGGATGGTATTACTTCCAATATCGCAGGGAGTGTACTCCCCCTTTGAGATATTGTTCCGAATATCCATGGGAAGAGAGAGTGATATTACTCCCAATATCGAAGGGAATGTATATCCCCCCTGTTATATTGTTTTTAAATATCCAGTTGGGAAGAGGATGATATTACTCCCAACATCGTAGCAGATGTACACCCCTCTGTAATATTGCCCTTGCTATCCAAAGCTGGAGAGGATGATATTACTAGCTGTATCACATGGAGTATACACCCTCCCTGTGATATTGCTCCTATTATCCAGGTTGAGAGAGGATGTTATTACGCCCAATATTGCAAGGGGTGTGTAAAACCCCTTAGATACTATTCTTAATATCCAGAGTGGAAGAGGATGATACTACTCCCAATATTGCAGGGGGTGTACATCTCCAGTGAGATATCGTTTCTAATCTCCAGGGGGGCAGAGGACAATATTACTACCAGTATCACAGGGTGTGTAACCCCCCCAGTGATATTTTGTTTTAAATCATGGTGGGAAGTGGATGATATTATTTCCAATATCGAAAGGGGTGTACACACCTGTGATATTGTTTCTAATATTCAGATGGAGAGAGGATAACTTTACTTTAAATATCGAATACAGAGTACACCCCCCTGTGATATTGCTCCTAGTATCTTGAAGGGGACAGGATGATATTACTCCAAATATCACGGATGGTATACAAACTCTTGTGATATTATTCCTAATATCCAGTGAAAGAATGATATTACTTCCTAGATCGCAGAAAGCATACCCCTCCCTCGTTATATTGTTCCTAATATTCAAGGGGGGAACAGATTATATTACTGTTAATATTCCTGGGGGTGTACTCCCCCCGTGATATTTTTTCTAAAATGATGAAAAAATATCATCATTTTTTCTAAAATGATGAAAAAATATCATCTAGGGGATGAAGAGGGTGATATTACTCCCAATATTGCAGGGGATATACACACCCCTGTGATATTCTTCCTAATAATAAAGGGGGGAGAGGATTACACTACTTTCAATGTCGCAGGTGTACAACCCTACCGTGATATTGTGTTTGATATCCAGTTGGGGAGAAGATGATATTACTCCCAATATAGCAGGAGGTTACACTCCCCTTGTGGTATTGTTCCTGCTATCCAAAGCCAGAGAGGATATTACTCCCAATATCGCATGGGGTGTACACCCTCCCTATGATATTATTCCTAATATCCAACTCGAGAGAGGATAGTATTATGATAAATATTGCAGGAGATGTACAACCCTCCTTTGATATTGTTCCTAATAGTTAGAGGGGGAGAAAATGAATATAGTCTCAATATCAAAGAAGATGTACACCCTCTCCTGTAATGTTGTTCCCAATAATTATGAGGGGAGAGGATGATATTCCTTTCACTATCACAGAAGGTGTAAACCCTGTATGTGATATTGTTCCTAATATCCAGGGGTAGGAGGATGATATTACTCCCCAAATCGCAGGGAATATACACCTTACCCACCGTGATATTGTTTCCATCCATCCAGGAAGGAAAAGGATGATATTACTCCCAATATTTCAAGGGTGTACACCGCTTCTGTGAAATTGTTTCTCATATCCAGTAAGGGAGGGAATGATATTACTGTCAGTATTGCATGGGGGTGTACACCCCACTGTTATATTGTTTTTAGTATACGGTAGTGGAGAGGATGATAGTACATCCAGTATAGTAGAGGGTGTACACCTACCCTGTGATATTGTTCCTAGAATTCAAAAAATAAGAGGATGATATTACTCCCAATATCACAGGGACTGTATACCCTCCTGTTGATATTGTTCCTAACATTTGGGGAAGGAGATGACAATATTACTCCTAATATTGCAAGGAATGTACATCCCCCCATGATATTGTTCTTAAAATCCAGGTGGGGAGAAGATGATATTACTCCCAATATCAGAGGGCATATGATTCCTGTGATATGGTTCCTAATATCCAGGGGGGCAGAGGATGATATTAATCCCAATATCGCAGGGGGTATACACCCCCTCTTTGATATTTCTCCTAATATTCAAAGTAGGAGAGAATGATATTAATCCTAAAATCACAGATGGTGTACACCTCCTTTGTGATAGTGTTTCTAATATCCAGCGGGGGGAAACGGTGATATTACTTCCAATATCGCAGAAAGTGTGTACCCCGCTTGTGATATTTTTCCTACTATTCTAAGATGGAGAGGATGATATTACTTTTAATATTGCAGGGTGTGTACAATCCCCTGTGATATTATTTGTAATATCCAAGTGGGGAGATAAGTAAATTATTCTCAATATTGAAGGAGGTGTACACCTCCCCCTGTAATATTGTTTCTAATAACCACGATGGGAGATGATGATATAGCTTCCAATGTCGCAGGAGGTGTACACCCTCCCTGCGATATTGTTCCTAATATTCAAAGGAAGAAGGATGATATTGCTCCCAATATCGCAGTTAATGTGCACACCCCCACCCCATGATATTGTCTCTACTATCCAGGGGGGTAGAGTATGATACTATTCCCAATATCACAGGGGGTATACACCCCTTCTGTGATATTGTTTCTAATATCCAGTTAGGAAAAGGGTGATATTACTTCCAGTATCGCAGGAAGTGTACATCCTCCCTGTGATATAGTTCCTAATACCCAGGTTGGGAGAGGATAATATTATGACAAATATCACAGGAGATATGCAATCCCTCTTTGATATTGTTCCTAATAGTTAGAGGGGGAGAGAATGAATATAGTCTCAACGTCGAAGAAGATGTACAACCCCCACCACGATATTGTTCCTAATAATTATGAGAGTAGAGAATGACACTTGTTTCAATATCACAGAGGGTGTAAACCCTGTATGTGATATTGTTTCTAATATCCAGGGGCAGGAGGGTGATATTACTCCCAAAATAGCAGGAAATGTACACCCCACCCCCCATGATATTGTTTCTAATATCCAGGAAGGTAAAGGATGATAATAGTCCCAATATTGCAAAATGTATAACTCCTTCTGTGATATTGTTTCTAATATCCAGTAAGGGAGAGGATGATATTTCTCCCAGTATCACAGGGGTGTACACTCCCACTGTTATATTGTTTTTAGTATACAGTGAGGGAGAGGATGATATTACTCCCAATGTAGCAGAGGGTGTACACTTACCCTGTGATATTGTTCCTAGAATTTACTAAATAAGAGGATGATATTACTCCCAATATCACAGGGGCTGTATACCCTACTGTTGATATTGTTCCTAATATTTGGGGAGAATGATCACAATATTAATCCCAATATTGTAGGGAATGTACAACACCCCCCGTGATACTGTTCCTAAAATCCAGGTGGGAGAGGATGATATTACTCCCAATATCACAGGGTGTAAACTCCCCTGTGATACTGTTCTAGTATTCAGGTGGGAAGAGGATGATATTAATCCCAATACCTCAGGGGGTGTACACCCCCTCTGTGATATTTTTTTCTAATATGCAAAGGGGGAAAGGATGATACCCAAAATCGCAGGCGGTATACACGCTTTTTGTGATATTGTTCTTAATATCCAGGGAGGGGACAGGGTGATGTTACTCCCAATATCACTGAAACTATACACCCACCTTGTGATATTTTTCCTAATAGTCAAAGAGGGAGAGGATATTACTTTCACTGTCACAGGGTGTGTACACCGCCTTGTGATATTGTAATATCCAAGCGGGGAGAGTATTAAATTACTCTCAATATCGAAGGAGGTGTACATCCCCGCCGTGATATTGTTTCTAATAACCATGAGGGGAGGGGATGATATTTCTTCCAATATGGCAAGGGATGTACACCCTCCCTGCAATATTGTTTCTAATATCCAAAGGAAGAAGGATGATATTACTCCCAATATCGCAGTTAATGTACACAGCGCCTCATGATATTGTCTCTAATATCCAGAGTTTAGAGGAAGATACTACTCCCAATATCATTGTCTCTAATATCCAGAGTTTAGAGGAAGATACTACTCCCAATATCGCACGGGGTGTACACCCCTTCTGTGATATTATTTTTCCTAATAATCAAAGTTCCTAATATTTGGGGAGGGAGATGACAATATTATTCCCAATTCGTATACCCCCTGAGATATTGAAAGGAATAATATCCTTTCTGTTTCTTGATATTGAAAACAATATCACAGGAAGGGTGTACACGCCCTGAGATATTGGGAGTAATATCACCATCGTCTCTTCCCCTGGATATTAAGAACGATATGAGATATTGGGAGTAATATCACCATCGTCTCTTCCCCTGGATATTAAGAACGATATCACAGGGGTGTGTGCACCCCTTGTGATATTGAAAGTAATATCATCCTCTCCCCCTATGAATATTAAGAACAATATCACGGTGGAGGGGGGTGTACACATACTGCGATATTGGAAGTAATATTATCCTCTCCTCCTGTGGATATTAGGAACAATATCACAGAAGAGGTGTACACCTCCTGTGATATTGGGTGTAATATCATCCTCTCCAAACTTAAATATTAGGAACAATATCGCAGGGTGGGTTGTACACCCCCTAAGATACTGCGAGTACTATCATCATCTGCCCTGTTGATATTAGGAACAAAATCACAAAGAGGTGTACATACCCTGAAATATTCGCAGTAATATTTTTCTTTCCCAACCTGGATGTTAGGAATAATATCACAGGGAAGGTTTACACCCTCTCCGATATTAGAAGTAATATAATCCTTTCCCCTTCTTGATAGTGGGAATGATATCACAGGAAGGATGTGTACCTTCTGCGATTTTGAAAGTACTATCATCCACTCCCAAACTATATATAAGGAACAATATAACAGGGGGGTTGTACAGTCCCTACGATATTGGGAGTAATATCCTCCTCTCCCCCGCTGGATATTAGGAAGAGTATCACAAAGGGGATGTACACCCCCTGCGATATTGGGAATAATATCACACTCTCGTCTCCTAAGCATTAATAACCACATCCGCAAAAGGGGTGGACACCCCCTGCGATAGTGTAATATCCTCTTCTTCCCATGGTAGTAGCAACAATATCACGGGCGGGGGGGGGGGTCGCGGGTGTACACTCCCTTCTATATTGGAATTAATATCATCCTCTCTTCCCCTGGATATTAAGAGCAATATCACAGGGCAGTTGTACACTCCCTGAGATATTTACAGTAATATAATCGTCTCCCATCCTCGCAATTATTAACAAAATCAGAAGTGGGGTGTACACCTCCTGTGATATTGCAAAGTATACCGTCTTCTCCCTTAATGGTTATTAGAAACAATATCACAGGGGAGGAGTACACCTCCTTCGATATTGAGAGTAATTTAATACTCTTTCCACTTTGATATTACAAACAATATTATCCTCTCTTCACTTGTATATTAGGAACAATATCACAGGAGGGTTGTACACCCCCTGCAATATTGGAAGAAATATCATCTTCTCCCCTCTGAATATTAGGAACAAAATCATATGGGGGTGTAATTTCCTTGCGATATTGGGAGTAATATCATACTCTCCCCCTTGAATATTAGGAACAGTATGACAGGGGTGTGTACACCCTCTGCGATATTAAGAGCAATATTATCTTCTCTCTCCTTGGATATTAGAAACAATATCACAGGGTGGGAGGGGTGTACACTCCCTGCCATGTTGGTAGTAATATTTTCCTGTTCCTTTTTGGATATCAGAATCAAAATCACAGGGGAGGTGTACACCCACTGCAATACTGGGAGTAATAACTTTCTCTCTCCCCACCTCTATGTATATTAGAAACCATACCACAGCGGGGATGTACACTACAGCCGATATTGCGAGTAATATCATCCCCTCCCCCCGGATATTAGGAACAATATCACAGGGGCGGTGTACACCTCCTTAGATATCTGGAGTAATATTATTATCTTTCCCCATGGATATTAGGAACAATATCACAGAAGAGGTGTGCAGCTTCTGCGATATTTGTAGTAGTATCATCCTCTCCCTTCATGAATGTTAGAAACAGTGTCACTGAAAATGTATACAACCCTTGTGACATTGGGGGTAATATAATGGGGGGTTGTACACCTTCTGCGATATTGGGAGTGATATCATCCTTTTCCACCCTGAATATTAGGAACATTATCATGGAGGGAGAGGTGTATGCCCGCTGTGATATTGGGAGTAACATAATCCTCTGTCTTTCTGGATATTAGGTACAGTATCACAGGGAGAGTGTACCCCCCCTGCAATATTGGAAGTAATATAATCTTCCCCCATGGATATTATGCACAATATCATTGTGGGGGTGTACACACCCTGTGATATTAAAAGTAATATCATCCTTACCTGCGTTGGATATTAGGAACAATATCATGAGAGGGGGTGTGCACCATCTGTGCTCTTGGGAGTAATATCCTTTTTGCCCCTGTATGGTAGGAACTATATCACAGAAGGGATGTACAACCTCTGTGATATTGGGAGTAATATCCTCTCACCCTGTGGATAGTACGAACAATAAGACAGGAGGGTGTACACACAGGATGTTTACAATATTGTGATTGATATTATCCTCTTTCACCCTTGGGCGGGGAAGTACATACACTATCGTAGGGGGGAGTACACACACTTCGATATTGGGAATATTATCATCCACTTCCCCCATGGATATTACGAACAATATCACAGGGTGTGTACAGCCCTTGCGATATTGGGAGTAATGTCATTCTCCCCCACTCTGGATATTAGGTACAATATCACAGGGGAGGTGTACACTTACTGCAACATGGGGAGTAATTTGATCCTCTTCCACCCTGATTATCATGAACAATGTCACAGGGGATTGTACACTCCCTGTGATATTGGGAGTAATGTTATCCACTCCCCGCTGGATACTATGAACAATATCTCAGGGGTGTACACTCCTTCGATATTAAAAGTAATATCATTGTCTCCCCCCCACCGAATATTACAAACAATATCACAGAGGGGTGTACACTCCATGCAATATTGGGAGTAATATTGTCTCACCCCTGAATATTTTGAAGAATATTACAGGCAGGTGGACACCCCCTGCAATATTGAGGATAATTTCATCCTCTCCCCTCACGGATATTTCGAACAATTTCACAGGAAGGTGTCCACCTCCTGCGATATTGGCATTTATATCATCCTCTTCAACCCAGGACATTGTGAACAGTGGTGCACCCCCTGCGATATTAAGAGTAATATCTTCTCCTCCCATGAATATTAAAAACGATATCATTGGGGAATGTGCACCCCCTGCGATATTGTTAGTAATATCATGCTCTTCCCCCCTGGATATTACAAACTATACCACAGGGGTTGTACATTACCTGCAATATTGGAAGTAATATCATCCTCTCCCTTCCTGGATATTACAAACAATATCACAGAGGAGCGTACACCCCGCCCGTATTTAGAGTAATGTCATCACCCTCCTGGGATATTAGGAACAATATAACAGGGATGTGTACACCTTCTGAGATATTGGGAGTAATATCATCCTCTCCCCACCTGGATATTATGAACAATATCATAGAGGTGTGTATCCCGCTTTCGATATTGGGAGTAGTATCATCCTCTCCCTCACCTGGATATTACAAATAATGTCACAGGGGGTGTACACCACGTGCGATATTGGGAGTAATATCATCCTCTCCCCCTCTAGATATTACAAACAATATCACTGGGGGGTGCACACCTCCTGCGATATAGGAAGTAATATCATCTACCCCTTGGATATTATCAACACTGTCACAGGGGGGTGTACAACCCCTGTGATATTGGAGGTAATATCATCCTCTTCCCACCTGGATATTAGCAACAATATCACAGGTGGGTGTACACCCCCTGGGATATTGGAACTAATATCATTGTATACCCTCCCGACCCCCGGATATTACAAAGGATATCACAGGGGGGTGTACACTCCCTGCAATACTGGGAGTAATATCCTCTCCTCCCCTGGATATTACAAACAATACATCAATCTAGCGGCTATATTTAAATAATTGCTGTTGTTAATTGGTGTTTGATATTTTTGTTTTCAGAATAACAGAATAACTGAACACAGCCAAGTCCCCGCTCCAAAGAAATCATTGGCTGTCTTTTTTTAATTATTATGAATTAATACCTCAACTTCAACTGAAAAATATACTTAGAATACATTTAGAAAGTCTTTGGATAATCTCTTAAGCTGTGATTAGTTATATAACACTCTGATAAGATGTACATTGTTGAGGCTTATATACTCTGTGCCTAAGTAGCATAAATAACAGTTGGAGTATTATGTAATTTCAATTTGATATGAAAGCAATCGGTTTTGGATTTTACAAAGTACTCCTCTTCTCTTTGCAAACGTAAGCTTTAGTAATGCTGATTTTCTTGTGTTGAAGATATGTCTTATTTCCAATAGTATAAAAGACTAAAATAAGCTAATTAACTTTAATTAACTTTAGTGGGATATATTTTCAAGAAACATAAAAGTAGAGTATCTAGATAAAACCTGTTGAAAGTTGCATGCTTTCTGCATAATTAAAATAAGCCAAAATGCCATGGTTTTCCTAAGCTGTAAATGCGTGTTTTACAACTGAAAGAGAAAAATGATATTTTCATGCACAGTTTGAGCATGTGTGACTGCATTGATTTATTAATGTAATAAAAAATAATGGAGTGAAAAAAATTCAGTTAGTCTTAACAGGACATAGACTACAAGAACATACTGAGACATAATTTCAGACAATATGGAATACCTTTAGAGATTTGAGACACATTTCTCAAATCTCAAATGCGTGAGATGTGCATGCATTCAACATATAGCCAATGCAATGATCAGTGACATAATAAAAACCAGACATGGAAGACATAAACAGTGATTCTTAGAGGAATCACTGAGTTAGTAGAAAAAAAAAAAAATGACGAAAATGAGTATTACCATAATATTTGGTTATCTGCAAGATCCTCAAATAGTCAATTTCAGTATTGATCAGCTGTATAATTGAACTTCATCATATACCATGGGCAAAATGAACTATAGCCTGCTGCAATTGACATTTGCTTTTTATACAGTAGTTAACATATACGTAGATCAATTTCAATCCCATTACATCTTTTATCAGGTATGAAGAAAAGCCTATAATTGACTTTAGAAATTCCTATATTTGACTGTTATCATAACCATGGTTTATCTAAAGCTGATGGTGTCATCCTCTCTCCAAAGTTTCCTATATCTAAGGATGATGTTTGCAATTTTTCCAGTTGTACTATCTCACTTGTAATGACAGTTTTCTCCTACACTCAATCAATGCATCCCTTATCCAGTCTGCAGATATTTGCTGGATTGTGCACAGATCAGCACAGATGGTCCTGTCCTCATGAAGTTTACAATTGAGTAAGATAGACATCAAAACAGTAACCACATGCTTAATTAACAGTTGGTGCAAATGTGCTGTAAAAGATGTACATATAGTATGACATGAGCATGGAATTAGGGGCTACTAAAATAATTCGTTAGTGTTCACTAATGCTTTCCAAAAGAAAGCAACTGATGTTTTATTTTATGTATAGCTGGATAAACGGATGGGAAAGAACATGTCAGGATGAGGAAACATATTTAATATCCCATAAGCAAGCAAAAAACATGTTTATAAAAGATGGCTGATTGCAGTGACAGGAATGGCTTAAAAGGGAGAAAAAGCATACAAGAAAAGAGGTCCTAGAGAATATATTAGGTTAGATTGGAATAGCTGACAATGCTCATTCATCCATTCATTCATTCACTTTTTCAATTTTTCATGCTGTATAATGGTGCAGAGCACATTTATCTTGTTTACTAGTTAATAGTAATTTTATGTTAGGATAAGATTAATTTAAGGGAAAAAAAGAAATGGAGAAAGAGGAGTAAGCTGTGTAAGACCATGAGAAAATTCTCTAAGTGGATATAAACATGTTCAGGTGGTATACCAGTGATGACATCAAGTTGAATGAAGACTATAAATTCTAATCTAACTCTGGGTGAAAAACGTTCCTCAATGATCTGTGGTGTTCCTACCACCCATATCATATAGTCATTAAAAATAAGGTAAAAGGTTTCTTATTGATGTTACATCTGTAACCAGCTCCTTGTTTTTCCAGATTATTTTCCCTTTAATTTGTATAATTATATGCATTAAATAATTATAAAACCCATAGTATAATGATCATATATGTGAATTTTTACATATATATCAAGTTTCTATAGAAATTTTCACTTACAAATTTTAAGAAAACTTGAAAATAGAGGCTTTGATAAAATATTTACTTCATATACTGAGAGGAGCATGGGCAATAGTCAAGCAGATGAATTGAATTAAGCATCTTTCTCATTTGTAAATTTGTGATAATGTATTTCTTTAAACACTAATGGGATGAATAAAGGGTATCATGTGCCAAATATTATGGATTAAAAGCATGCAGTGAGCTTGCGAAATTACTATTATTAGAACAAAAGAGACAAAAGCCATCTAACAACTCCAAATAATTGGCATAGAATGGCACATAAAAGTCATCTGTCACTGCATTGTGACTCATTTCAAACATAAAGACTGAGTTAATATAAGGAGTATAAAATTAATGCCGGCCGGGCGCGGTGGCTCACGCCTGTAATCCCAGCACTTTGGGAGGCCGAGGCGGGTGGATCATGAGGTCGGGAGATTGAGACCATCCTGGCTAACACGGTGAAACCCCATCTCTACTAAAAATACAAAAAATTAGCCGGGCGAGGTGGCGGGCGCCTGTAGTCCCAGCTACTCGGAGGCTGAGGCAGGAGAATAGCGTGAACCCGGGAGGCGGAGCTTGCAGTGAGCCGAGATCGCGCCACTGCACTCCAGCCTGGGCGACAAAGCGAGACTCTGTCTCAAATAAATAAATAAATAAATAAATAAATAAATAAATAAATAAAATTAATGCCAGTAGTAGTAGTAATTTTTTAAAATAATAATTTATGGTTTAGTCTGTAGAATTTTTTTCTGTAGTATATGTACTATTGTTCTTTCAACTCTGATATCTTTTATTCCAGAGGAGACCACTTACCTAAGTATAAAAAGTACTATTTAAACTCCTCTCAGAACCTACCATTTGACTATAAAATTATCATCTTTTAAAAAATATTTATACAGTATATTTTATATTCTATAATAAAAATAATTAAATTTTATACACTAACTTAATAAGTCTCACGATGTCCTGAAGATTAATACATTTATTTCATGGGAATTTGAAGCATATTAATGTTTTTGGTGGTTAATAGAATTTTTGAAGGAATAAGCTTATTTTCAATGCTTTGAAACTACTAAAGTTAAGTTAGAGTGAACTTTGATCCATGTTAATCAACCCGGGAGTGTATTAGTCAGTTTAACCTACCATAACAAAAACATCGTAGACTGGCTTAAACAACAGCAATTGATTTTTCTCATAGTTCTGAAGGATGAAAGTCCAAGATCAGGTTGGCCACAAGGTTGGGTTCTGGTGAGGGTTCTCTTGCTGGCTTGCAGAGAGCTGTGTCCTCACATGACAGACACAGCTAGAGTGTTTCTTCCTTCTCCTAGAGGGACTAGTTCCATCGTGAGGGTCCATGCTCATGAACTCATCTCAGCCTAGTTATTTCCCAAAGGCCCCATCTCCAAATACCATTGCACTAAGAATTAGGGTTTCAATAATTGAATTCAGTGGGAACACAATTCAATTCATAGCCTTGAGTTTTATATTCAAGATTCTTATATAGAACAGTACAAGAAATATTTGTAAATAACCAAGAAGTTAAAATTTTACTTTGAAATGGCTATTGTTTAATCCATAAGCATATACACAAAGAAAGTAGCAATGAAAAAGAGTTACGTGAAAATCTATGGAAATTCCAATTAATTTTTAGTAATTATAATGCTTACATTTGCATATCATTTTACATTGTCAAAATGTTTTCTAATATATTGTCCTTTTACGCAAGTAAAGTGATAATCTTGCTTTAGACTTTAGATTTTTTTCTTATTAATATTCACATTTTCAAAAGTCTGTTTCTTAGAATTATAATGTTTATGGTTACTTAAAATTCAAATAAATAAGTAGATAATTCCTCTGCTCTGAAGTTTTGCTTTCAGAGGTGACATTAATATAATGTGTCACATTAAAGGACATTTTTCAGTTGCAATGAAAGTGGCCAAACAATCCTCTTACTGAAGAGCTCTCATGAATAAGCCTCTCACACATGTAGGTAACAAAATGACCTGAATTTCTAGTTTTAAAAAGAGACCTGCTCTTCATGACATACAGGTCAAAATGATAATTTTTACCTAAAAATACATTTTTTCATACAAAGGTTTAGTCTCTGTCTCTTTCACAGATATGTATTTTATTTTATGTATTTATATGGAAGCTTACTTTCTCCTTTAAGAGTACAAGACCATTTCCATTGCTTTATGTCTGAATAATCTAAATATTTATGGACAGAATGAAAATTGACAAATGAAAATAATCAACCCCAAACAATATTAAATTTCAGCGATAAGAAGCATACGTGAATTTTCTTCAGCTGCTCTTCAGAGATTCTATAAGCACGTTCTTATCAACAAACACTTCATTCATATAAATTATTTTACATCAGTGAACCTATTACCAAAATGATTGTGAGATGCTCTATGGCTTGAAACTTTAATACTACCTCTGAAAAGAAAGGTCATTTTTGGATTCTTTTTACCAAATTGTGATTCTGAAGAAACTAGGAAAAATGTAATCCAATTAAAGAAATAAAATGTTTGGAGCATATGTTTAAAAGGCTCTTGTGTGGAAGTATTCATGTAAAGAGAAGATTCAGCATATTTCTTCCATTATATTTTCTAAGAAGGATTAGAGAACATAAAGTAGCTGGCTCATTTGAAAGTCATTCAGATTCTTAGAAAATACATGAATCACACAATTTAGTTTACAAAGTCTGAATTGCTGTCATTCTTATACTTTATAGTGGATAATTTTATTTCTAGATATATAAAATGCTTGGAGAATATTCTGATTTAATATTTGAGCAGGAGTAAGAAGTCTAGTGATATCAGTTTACTAATTTTTAAAATTAAATTCTCTTTAATCTGCGTTGTTTTTAGATGATCTTCACATTCATTTATGGGGCAGGAAGGAAGGTTAATAATTATTAAGTTAATTGCCAACATGAGTGAAATGCTGTGATCCAAAGAGCAACAGTCTCCTTGCACCTAACACATTTATGAACAAAACAAAAACAAAATTTCAAGAATATCAAAGTGGTCCTTTATTTTAGAAGATGATATTTAAATTTAGAGATTATTTAATCATGTGCTGTATAATTAGAAAATTGAAAATCAAATAGAGAGTTTCTTGAAAGAAATAATTATGCAGTTAATTGAAGTGACTTACATTGTCTTAACTCCCTACTCCAATTCCATAGATACCCTTTGGTTTTGCCTGTCCTGTATTCTAAAGGCACTTTTTTATTATATATATACTTTAAGTTCTAGGGTACATGTGCACAACGTGCAGGTTTGTTACATATGTATACATGTGCCATGTTGGTGTGCTGCACCCATTAACTCGTCATTTACATTAGGTATATCTACCAATGCTATCCCTCCCCGCCCCCGCTCCCCACAACAGGACCCAGTGTGTGATGTTCCCCTTTCTGTGTCCAAGTGATCTCATTGTTCAATTTCCACCTATGAGTGAGAACATGCAGTATTTGGTTTTCTGTTCTTGGGACAGTTTGCTGAGTACGATGGTTTCCAGCTGCATCCATGTCCCTACAAAGGTCAAAAGCTCATCCTTTCCTATGACTGCATAGTATTCCATGGTGCATATGTGCCACATTTTCTTAATCCAGTCTGTCACTGATGGACATTTGGGTTGATTCCAAATCTTTGCTATTGTGAATAGTGCTGCAATAAACATACGTGTGCACACGTCTTTATAGCAGCATGACTTATAATCCTTTGGGTATATCCCCAGTAATGGGATGGCTGGGTTAAATGGTATTTCTAGTTCCAGACCCTTGAGGAATCGCCACACTGTTTTCCACAACGGTTGAACTAGTTTACAATCCACCAACAGTATAAAAGTGTTCCTATTTCTCCACATCCTCTCCAGCACCTGTTGTTTCCTGATTTTTTAATGATTGCCATTCTAACTAGTGTGAGATGGTATCTCATCGTGGTTTTGATTTGCATTTCTCTGATGGCCAGTGATGACGAGCATTTTTTCATGTGTCTATTGGCTGTATGAATGTCTTCTTTTGAGAAGTGTCTGTTCATATCCTTTGCCCACTTTTTGATGGAATTGTTTGTTTGTTTTTCTTGTAAATTTGATTGAGTTATTTATAGGTTCTAGATATTAGCCCTTTGTCAGATGAGTAGATTGCAAAAGTTTTCTCCCATTCTGTAGGTTGCCTGTTCTCTCTGATGGTAGTTTCTTTTGCTGTGCAAAAGCTCTTTAGTTTAATTAGATCTCATTTGTCAATTTTGGCTTTTGTTGCCATTGCTTTTGGTGTTTTAGACATGAAGTCCTTGCCCATGCCTATGTCCTCAATGGTATTACCAAGGTTTTCTCCTAGGGTTTTTATGGTTTTAGGTCTAATATTTAAGTCTCTAATCAATCTTGAATTAATTTTTGTATAAGGAGTAATGAAATGATCCAGTTTCGCTTTCTACTTATGGCTAGCCAATTTCCCCAGCACCATTTATTAAGTAGGGAATCCTTTCCCCATTTCTTGTTTTTGTCAGGTTTGTCAAAGATCAGATGGCTGTAGATGTGTGGTATTATTTCTGAGGACTCTGTCCTGTTCCATTGGTCTACATCTCTGTTTTGGTACCAGTACCATGCTGTTTTGGTTACTGTATCCTCCTAGTATAGTTTGAAGTTAGGTAGCGTGATGCCTCCAGCTTTGTTCTTTTGGCTTAGGATTGTCTTGGCAATGTGGGGTCTTTTTTGGTTCCATATGAATTTTAAAGCAGTTTTTTTCCAATTCTGTGAAGAAACTCATTGGTAGCTTGATGGGGATGGCATTGAATCTATAAATTACCTTGGGCAGTATGGCTATTTTCACAATATTGTTTCTTCCTATCTATGAGCATGGTACGTTCTTCCATTTGTTTGTGTCCTCTTTTATTTCACTGAGCAGTGGTTTGTAGTTCTCCTTGAAGAGGTTCTTGTAAGTTGGATCCCTAGGTATTTTATTCTGTTTGAAGCTATTGTAAATGGAAGTTCATTCATGATTTGGCTCTCTGTTTGTCTGTTACTGGTGTATAAGAATGCTTGTGACTTTTGCACATTGATTTTGTATCCTGAGACTTTGCTGAAGTTGCTTATCAGCTTAAGGAGATTTTGGACTGAGACAATAGGGTTTTCTAAATATACAATCATGTCATCTGCAAACAGGGACAATTTGACTTCTTCTTTTCCTAACTGAATCCCCTTGATTTCTTTCTCTTGCCTGATTGCCCTAGCCAGAACTTCCAACACTATGTTGAATAGGAGTGGTGAGATAGAGCATCCCTGTCTTGTGCCAGTTTTCAAAGGAGATGCTTCCAGTTTTTGCCCATTCAGTATGATATTGGCTGTGGGTTTGTCGTAAATAGCTCTTATTATTTTGAGATACATTCCGTCAATACTGAATTTATTGAGCGTTTTTAGCATGAAGGGCTGTTGAATTTTGTCAAAGTCCTTTTCTGCATCTATTGAGATAACCATGTGGTTTTTGTCTTTGGTTCTGTTTATATGCTGGATTACGTTTATTGATTTGTGTATGTTGAACCAGCCTTGCATCCCAGGGATGAAGCCCACTTGATCATGGTGGATAAGCTTTTTGATGTGCTGTTGGATTCGGTTTGTCAGTATTTTATTGAGGATTTTTGCATCGATGTTCATCAGGGATATTGGTCTAAAATTCTCTTTTTTTGTTGTATCTCTGTCAGGCTTTGGTATCAGGATGATGTTGACCTCATAAAATGAGTTAGGGAGGATTCCCTCTTTTTCTATTGATTGGAATGGTTTCAGAAGGAATGTTACCAGCTCCTCCTTGTACCTCTGGTAGAATTCGGCTGTGAATCCGTCTGTTCCTGGACATTTTTTGGTTGATAGGCTATTAATTATTGCCTCAATTTCAGAGCCTGCTATTGGTCTATTCAGGGATTCAACTTCTTCCTGGTTTAGTCTTGGGAGAGTGTAAGTGTCCAGGAAATTATCCATTTCTTCTAGGTTTTCTAGTTTATTTGTGTAGAGGTGTTTATAGTATTCTCTGATGGTAGTTTGTATTTCTGTGGGGTCGGTGGTGATATCCCCTTTATAATTTTTTATTGCGTCTATTTGATTCTTCTCTCTTTTCTTCTTTATTAGTCTTGCTAGTGGTCTATCAATTTTGTTGATCTTTTCGGGAAACCAGCTCCTGAATTCACTGATTTTTGGAGGGATTTTTGTGTCTCTATCTCCTTCAGTTGTGCTCTGATCTTAGTTATTACTTGCCTTCTGCCAGCTTTTGAATGTATTTGCTCTTGCTTCTATAGTTCCTAAAGGTACTCTTTGCTCATATAAATTTTTTCTTAGAGTTCCTCCCAGACTTTTAAAGTCATGATTAAAAAGTGCAATTCTTAAAGGTAACAATCAAAGCTATGGGATTTTCTTGGCAATCACTGATCTGAAATACTCAAGAGTGTGACTAAGTTTGGATGGAAATTTCAGGGTCCAAAGCACTGTCAAACTTGACATCAATGTCTTTATGTGGCTTTCAATTTATATTTAAGACATGTTCAATTGTTTTTGCATAAAAACAAGGGGGATAGTGTCAAGATAATTGCAAACTGAATCAGAATAACAGATTTTGCCAGATTCTGATTATCAGAATTCTGATTCTGACTGTGGAATGTGCTGCCTTACTGCCTCAAGGCATATTCTTACCGGAATATGTCTGACCAGGGCATCTTACCTCTCAAGTGGCTTCCTGATCTATCCCATGAGGATGGAGACACCTGCTTCACTAAATTGTTGTGAGTATTGAATGGGACAAGCTACATCTGCTTCCTCTGTCTTGCTTGAGAGTACAGATGTGTAATGGGAGGATACAAGGTCTACATACTATGGATTCCACTACTGTAGTATAATAAAACTATATGATGTATTAGATTTTAACGTCCAAGTATTAATTGTAGATGGAAAGTGAACTTGTTACAATATAAATGACCCCAATTCAATTTCTGACTATCACAGAATAGAGGCACAGAGGGCATTCTTTTGTGCACAATAAATTGTCAATATCTTGAGTTGCTTTTCAGAAGTACATGTGACTATAATTGAATACAATTAATGTGTAGGGATTTCCACATCTGTACTGCTTATCTGTCCAAATTGATCAACATCAAATAATATCAGCATGAAAATAAACCACGCTGAAATTTATGTGTGGAAGGGGGAATAAAGGCATGAATGATGGCTTTTGCAAAACAGTAACCAAAACTTTTCATTCACTCCCTTCTTTGTTGTCCCTGATCAGCATTATTCATACCATAAAGTTTGTAAGAAAAGAACAAAAAAACTAGAAAAAGTAAAAACAAAGGATCACCGTACTTGAAAGCTAACTATTCTCATTTGTAAAATACTTAAAATATTGATTTTTCTGAATCCCACACTTTGAGTTATCATCCCCGAACTATTTGCCAGATGCTGAGTAAGATTTTTGAATGCATTGTGTCATTTAATTTCCATGTATGTAGGCACTGGGACATTAAGAACTTTGGACAAAACTAAGAGGTAAAGCCAGGATTCCTCCAGCAAAGTATATTGTACCTCCATATTACAACACTAAACTCATGTAATACGATTTAGAGTATCACACATTATTGATTATGAAAGCTGACAATCTCAAAGGTGATAGTGCCTTTATATGAAGTATAAAATTATCCTCCTTACTAATTGGTAAGCTTCAAAAATAAAAAATATCTGCGTGATAAAAGAAAGTGAAAAAGAAAAGTCATTCAGAAAAACATATTATTTTAACCCTACCAAATCCTCCAGTTCTGAATCTTCAAATAGGTAGAATTCAACCTATTTTTATCTTCTAAAGAATGTACACCTTTTTTTGACATTATTTCATTGTAATATTCACCTGATCTAATAATATGAAATTGACAGGCTTATAATGAATTCTTATTTCCCTGAATCTCTCTTCTAGTAGTCATCAGTTAAGGCATTGGTTTATAAATGTATTTTCTCCACGAACCATTACAATTTTACAGGAAATTTTAGAGGACAATAAGTTTAAACCTTCAATTTCATGAGAAATCAATAAAATTTATATTATTGATCTGAGGAAACCTAAAATGCCACAACAGTTTGGATGTTTTAAAGAAAAATATTACTATACCAAGCCCATATTTCTTAGAAATGAAAGAGAAAGAAAAGTGGAAATCATCAAGGCCCAGTTCAGGTATCAGCAAGGTCAGAGATCAAGAAATTCAAAGAAGTAGTGGAGCTTAATTTTCTATCAGCATTTCTCGAAAATAATTTGTGCTTTATAGAAAATCTTCTTTGGTTAATTAAGTGACTGATCCTCTGGCTCACACCTTCATGTATTTCTTGGGCTTCCTCATTGAATGGAGGAAGTGAGACATTCTTTGATTTTCAGGAGATTTTCAGAATTTTAAGAGATTTTCAGGATATCTGGCACTGTTGAGCAACAATCTTTGGTCATTTGGCACATGACTTCAGGATTAGTGCCATATCTTTTTGGTCATTTTTTAAAAGGAATTTCTAAGTGAGATCGATGATGTCAGTCCACATTTTTCTGTATAAGCATTATTCCATCCCATTTTTGCGTTCTTCACATTCACCACTGAGTCCGTATCACTCACTGCTAGACACTGCTTCCTCCTGCTCTGATCCCTCTTCTTCCCATTTAATCAGCATGTCAGAATTCCATTTTATGCCATTGATTGTCATTACATCCTCTTATTTAGGAAAAGGGAAGGCACTGCCTTTCTCCTTTGTGAGCTTCATACATCATTGTCCTTGAATGATATTTTCTTCCATTTCTCCAGTCAGTACAAATACTTTTCCTTCAAATGTCAGGAAACATACAGTCTTTTTGTGAGACCTGCTTGTCTTTTTAGTATTGCATTTCGATAGTCCTCCAGAATTATTTCTTCTGCTGATCTTGTTAAATTGTCATGTCATAATATTTTTAAAAATCTCCCTATTTCTCTGTACAGTCCACCCCTCCCTCATCCTCCAGAGAGGAGACAGTACTTTGAGTTTCCTTCTCTTAAGAAGAGCGAGGGATTACAAGACAGAAAACAGAAATCCTTTATTAGCCTCTGAACTTACATTTCCAAAATTTTCTAGCCATTAAGGAGACTATGCAAGGTATATCTGAGGCAAACAACTTTGGGACAAGGAATTTGTCTTTGAGGAAAAACCATGATGAGTAAGAAGAGAATAAGGATGGAGATGGGATTTGTGGGATGCTATGTGACGTTTCACTGATTGGATACCTGGGGGCATATTAGAAATGTGTAGTCTGAGAACAAAGGCATCTGTACATTACCTGCTGAGCTAGAGACTCAGGGAAACAATTGGGTGAATGCTTGGGCTCTGCGATAGGGGGCTACTGACAGCTCGTATGTCTCAATGAATAACTTCAGAAAACAGATCTCCTGCCCCAACACACTCATAGCCTTGGATATACATGCTCCTACGATTTAATCACAACCCCAGGAAAACAGAAAACATTACAAAATGATGTTTTACCTTCCTGGTGGAATCAGGGTTCAATATATAAATGCTACAATTATAATTACGTTTATGTTTCTCCTTCCTGGTGGATTCAGGGTATAATATACAAATGGTACAATTATAATTCTCTCTCTCTCTCTCTCTCTCTCTCTCTCTCTTTCTCTCTGTCTCTCTCTCTCTGATGAGCTATGAAGCTCTTGAAGGCTGAAGAGGCATACTAATTATTTTTGTACTCTACTGTCTAATTTCATTCATTAAAAATGGTTGATGAATAAATAAACAATGAATGAATGCAGATTGTTATAACCTAGAAGACAGAAATATTATCTAAACTTTAAGCTTCAAAGTCAGAATACAGAGCAATGTATTGAAGAAAAAATTTATGATAATAAAAAGTTTATAATGATAAAAAGTTTATTATGATTATTAACAGTGATTTTTAGAACATGACATTTTATGGACCACATGCTTGGAAACACCTTAATATGTTTTGCTTATAATTTATCTCTATTCTATAAGCCATTTCCGGAAAGTTATTCTTTTGAATACAGGGTCTATGTTAGTTCATCATTTGGTTTCCAACACTGTAATGAAATAAAATACCTGGGATATTCTGAATCACCTTCCTGACAAAGCTTTAGAGGAATTGCTGATGAAGCTTATAAAAGACTAAAAATATTTGCATGTATAAAGAAGATTGAGAAATTATATCTATTATAAATTATATTTTTAGAACAACAGTTTCGTCACTGAACATTGATAGAAAGAATATTTTAATGTTTCATAAGTTAACTATAATTTTCTAAAACCTCAAACAGAGCAAAAGTTTTAGTAATATATTATTGCTCCTAGAAGTTCAGAAGGGTAATTATTAAAACATGTTTTAAACTTAAAATAGCTATAAGACTTCATATTTTAGGCAGTGTTATAAATTATAATCTGATATGCATTTTTTTTTTGCTCTAAACTAAATGATCATCCTATGAGTGATGGAGGCTTTAACCAGAATAATCTGTAATATTTTTGAAACTGCCTTACAGGATTGCTAGTGTGAAGTACTTCTGTCCTTTAAGAATTGGGGCTCTACTGTGACTATCCAAGGCACCTTATTTTAACTTGGTCTCCTGTTAGGAGAAGTATTTGATTCTTTATTTATTTCTTTTATAGTCTCAGGTTATGTCTCAGATTAATGGGCCTAATTAAAGCAAAAAAAAAAAAAACATAATAAATAGCAGCCCTATTTTGCTGATGCTCTACTCTTTCATACCTTTAGGACTAATCATTCTTATTCTATTATCCTACTTGTTCACTCTTAATTATGTTAGTAAAAATTATTTATAAAAATCCAAAAGGTATTTGTAGTGACATTGAAAAGTTGTTAAAAGTTTTCTTCCTGGATAGTTTACCTTAGACAAAAGATAAACTGAGTGCAACATGAATTATTAAGTGAAATAAATTTTATTGGAAACCACCATTTACTGCAGAGATATTTTCCTTGAACTGATGAGTGATAGACATAATCGGATGCTAGGAAAAATATAATGGGTTATTTTTTATTACAGTCTAAATGTATCAAATATCTGCTACTCACTTATGATTCTGTAATGTTCTATTAGAGTGATGAAAGAAATCACAGATGCAGCCTACAGTTTCAAACAGTTTACTTTGTGGTGACGATGTTAATATAAAACATCAGAGAGGAATGTAAGGTAGAACATAATTAACCAGTAAACTACCTGATACAGACAATATAAATATTGGTTGAGAAGATTTAAATCAATTCAATGAAACTGTAGATAAAATGAGATTTTAGGCAAGCTTTGGAAGATAGATGGGATTAGAATAGACAAATGGAAAGAAAAGCACATTGTAGGTGAAGCTGATGAAAGATCAAGAGCCATAGGTCTGGTAAGAACATGCTGATTTAAGATACAATGTGGTAAAGAGATCAGCTTAACATGTGGGGGAGAGTGGTGAAATTAAGGAGGACTTTCAAAATCATGTAAAGTATTGACTTAAAGAGCTAACAACCATAAAATGCTAACTATTTCTAAATAATTGAATGGCCTGCTGGTAATAGTGACAGTGTTGATAAAGTTGCTAATAATACTTTGTACTATGACTTATGCTAATAACATATGTAAAAACATAGGACTATGCTTGGCACATAGTACAAAGTGTTATGGTACTGTGTGCCAAGCATAGTCCTATGTTCTTACATATGTCATCCCACATTAATCCTCACAAAACCTTGTAATATTTCACACCAATTTTACAACTGATGAAACAGAAATTGTTTTAGGTCATATAAACTGTAAGAGTCATAATGAGGAATTCAACTCAGATGTGTCCTAGCAAATACATGGAAATATTAGGTAAACTTTTTACTGAAAATACAGACAACATTAAGTAGGAGGTACTTTATCAGAGTGTACAAGAAAAATTAGACTAAATTTCTAAAAAAAACTTTTATTCTAGTAAAATAAGATATTTTAAAAATCACACATGAAGAAATTGTGGCTTTTAATCGGTCTGTATTTCGTTGTTATAAATCAATGTCTCTCAAAATGGAATCCATCCACTGTTCACACATTCATAAACTTGATTTGCTCATTAAACAACACAATAATAATAACACAACATAATAATAGCACAACATAGATTATTGAGCTTATTCCAAACAAAATGAACCATAATATTTTGGTAGTGAGAATGGTGGGTTTAACAGCCTTAAGAAGAATTGTTATGCACATTGATAATACCCACACTAGGATGCAGAAGTTATCATTCTTCCTAGTATGTGTGTGTGTGTATGTGTGTATTTATATATATATATAAAATTTATAGAATATAGATGCACCCCATGCTTGTTCCTGGACTCTCTTCCCAGAAAGATCCATGATTCTCAGGTTGGTGTAAATTTTACTATCATGCTTTTGCATTTTAAAAATAATTTAATATAATTTAATATATATGAAATTGCTTTGTAAATTTAAACTACTCTACTGTATATATAATTTTATGATTTTTTAGACTTAACATTGTGTTTTTGAGGTTTTAAATGTCAATAAATGTAGATCTGATTAATTTTTATTGCTTTTTAATATTCAATTTATAATTAAAACAAGGTTTATTTTTCCATTCTTCTACTGAGATAGCTTGGAACTGTTTTGGCATTTTTTTAGTCCATTTATTAGAGTTTCTCAATTATATGCTTTCCGGTGAAATTGCTGAATTCAGGGATACACACATACAACTTTATTAGGCAATAAAAAATTATGTATAAGAATTTCTGTTTATCCTCAGTTATAATAAAAGTAATTGTGCAAATTGAAAATATTTACCACTATGGATATGAAATTGCATATCACTGTTATTTATTAGCTGTTCAAATGAGAATACTGTGAAAATAATTCCCTGTGTTTATTGGCCTTTTCAGTTTCTGATTCCTTAAATTGCTTGTTTTCTACAGGGCTGTTTATTCTTAATTTGCTTATTGCTTTGGTAGAGTTTATTATATATTTTGATTTTTTAAAAACCTATTGAAAATATAATCTGTGATTTGCCTTTTCCTTTTGTAAGGTTGCCAGCACTAATTATGTTAAATAAATTCATAATGCAAGATACAGTAGACAGGAAAATCATCATTTATTCAGTAAATTTTTAAGGGCCAGACAGTATACTAGTTATTTTGGGATGTGTTGTTTCGATGTAACTTTATATTCAACCTCCAAGCTATGCATTACTACCTCAACTTTGCTGATTGCCCTGAGGTTCAGAGATGCTAAGTAGCTTGTCAAGGGATTTGGCTCTATGAAGAAGAGGAGGAAAATTCCAAGCTATTTTTATTTGACTCTATAACCTATTTTTTTTTTAAGCAATATAAATAATAGTTACACTTTCAACTCTTCAACACTCATTCACATAGATTTGTTAATTTGAGTCCCATTAAATTACAGTGGTAACAAGGATATGTATCATTAACACTGTTTGTTCATTAAATTGGAAGATAGGGGTTAGAAATAATTTGTCTAAAGTTACTAGCAAAAGTACAATTCAATTTAGCCTTTGGATCCAGTGCTTCTTTCATTGACCTTCCCAGAAGCTTAAAATGCACTAATAGGTTGACATAAATTGGCATCAGTGATACATATGCTCATGACTAGTAAAGATAATATTTTTTAAAATTAATCTTTTAATGTGTTGTGGGAAGTCAGGGACCCTGAACGGAGGGACCGGCTGAAGCCATGGCAGAAAGAAGAATATAAATTGTGAAGATTTCATGGACATTTATTAGTTCCCCAAATTAATACTTTTATAATTTCTTGTTCCTGTCTTTACTGCAATCTCTGAACATAAATTGTGAAGATTTCATGGACACTTATCACTTCCCCAATCAATACCCTTGTGATTTCCTATGCTTGTCTTTATTTTAATCTCTTAATCCCGTCATCTTCATAATCTGAGGAGGATGTATGTCGCCTGTGATGATTGTGTTAACTGCACAAATTGTTTGTAGAGCATGTGTGTTTGAACAATATGAAATCTGGGCACCTTGGAAAAAGAACAGGATAACAGCAATCTTCAGGGAACAAGGGAGATAACCTTAAACTCTGACTGCTGAGGAGTTGGGCAGAACAGAGACATATTTCTCTTCTTTCAAAAGCAAACAGGAGAAATATCACTGAATTCTTTTTCTCAGCAAGGAACATCCCTGAGAAAGAGAATGTCCCCTGAGGGTAGGCCTCTGAAATGGCCCCTTTGGGGGTGGGTCTCTTTTATGGTCAAAGGCGAAGGGCTGAAATAAGCCCTAGTCTCCTGTAGCACTCCCAGGCTTATTAGGACGAGGAAATTCCCACCTAATAAATTTTGGTCAGACTGATTGTCTGCTCTCAAACCCTGTCTCCTGATAGGATGTTATCAATGACAATGCGTGCCGGAAACTTCATTAGCAATTTTAATTTCGCCCCGTCTTGTGGTCCTGTGATCTCATCCTGCCTCCATTTGCTTTGTGATATTTTACTACCTTGTAAAGCTTGTGTTCTCTGTGATCCACACTCTATTTGTACACTCCCTCCCCTTTTGAAAATCACTAATAAAATGTTGCTGGTTTTACGGCTCAAGGAACATCACAGAACCTGCTGACATGTGATGTCTCTCCCAGACACCCAGCTTTAAAATTTCTCTCTTTTGTACTCTTTCCCTTTATTTCTAAGACCAGCTGATGCTTAAAGAAATAGAAAAGAACCCAAGTTGAATATCAGGGGTGGGGTTTCTCCCAATAAATGCGTAAAATTAAGCTTCTAATGGATAACATATGCTGTGTGAGTATAGATTACATCAATCTTAATACTAATACATTTGTATTTACTTTACTAATGTGTTTCCTTCGTTGACCTTAGTCATCCATTGACCTTAGTTTTATATATTTTAAGATATTTACCTCATTTAATATCAAAAAGATAAAGAAAATATAGCAAATATTTATTTTAAAATTACATTTTAAAATTATTTAAAATTACTTTTTTGAACAAGATAATTTTATATTAAAGGAGAAAGACTTATAAATCCAGAGTTTGGATAATAAAATATAAAAAGAATCAAATAAAACAAAGAAAAAATTATATATGGCCAGAGAAAAGAGTTTGAAATTCCTCATGTAAATCATTCTCATAGTGCTGATAAAATCCATGGCTCAAATAACTTATGTGCTTTTTCTTTTATAAAGTTGGTTGATGGAGGATTGAGAATTTAGTCATGCATTTTCAAATGATCTTTTAAAACACATTGGTTTTATTTTCTATCCAATTCAATTTCAAACAGATACTTGTATGTTTCTAGAACAATGAAAAATACTAATATAACGTTTAGTACTTTTGCTAATTAGTTTTATAAAATAATTCTGAATGGCAAGTTACCCACTCATCAGACCTGCTACTCCACTTTTCAAGATCTCCTAGAAACAGTGGAAATTCAGAAGATATATATATATAATACACACACACACACACACACAAATATTGAGCTTTAAATGGATACACTATATAAAGTCAATAAAAAATAAAATGACTACTCTTTATTGTTTTGCACCAAGTATGTTTCTAGTACTATACTAATAGATATGTTACCTCATTTAAACTTTACAACCACTCCCACCAAGGGAGGTACTAATATTCCAATCTTGCAGGGAAACATAGGGAGCAACATAAAACTTACGTAATTACACTATGGAAAACAACTAAAAGTTGAGTTAGGATTAAAATCCGAGCCTCTCTTTTTTTTCCAGTAAACTATACCAGCTCAGGCTAAAAACTCCATTCACCTTATGCCTAATAATTGGCATATTTTTTGTAATGAATAAATATGGGTTCCTCTCATTTCCATATGTAGCTTCCCAGCATTTCCCATGTGTGTAAATCTTTAAGATCTCCCACAGCTGAAACACCATTTTTCTCCCTCTGTTTATTTCTTCTTCACTCCAGCTACTTGGTCAATCCAAAGTTGTAATTATGTTGTTTCTTATATTCCATAAAATTATCCTGGCTATGACTGTTAGCTACTTATCCTATTTCCCATGTGATACTCAGAAATGCAGATCCGAAGAGACTGAAGATGATGTGTTTGCTCTCAGGGAAAGAAAGGTTGGGTTTAATTGCTTTGTATCCCCTTGGGGTCAGACACATCCGGTTGCTCAGTATTCTAATTCTTCTCCTTGGTTTAATCTAAGGTTTTAATTTAATAAGTTCAAATATTCAAAGTTATTTTTATATTATTCATAATATATTTTGTGTGTATTTTCGAATTCTTCATTTCATGTGCTTCTGCCATTCACAATGTTTTGGGATTACTTTATTTTGATGCTCCTGAAATATGCACAAAATATAGTAAATGCAATAGATGGCTCTAATTGTAAATCTTTCACTTATATTTTAAAAATAATGCCTAGTTTTAAATATATCTAATTTCACTAACGTCTTTACTTTTTAGAAGATGCCTACATAGAGATAAGGAGAAATCTATGTTGTAAGTTTGGTAAAAATATATCCTTTTCCACACAATATTTTCCACATATTAGATTTAGAAATTAACACATTGCTGGTGAAGAATTTTAATTGGTAGTACAGTTATCTGTTTCTGAGCATATCCTTCTTCTTTCTAACCATTAGATTAAAAATCACTAAATATTTTTACTTCATGTTCACCACAGCCTGAAATTTCATGATTACTTTGAAGGTGTGGGAGAGGCAATTTCAAGAAGTGGTGTTCTGACCAAACTTCATTGTCATTCAGTTTCCTCAAGTTTGAAGGCATGTTTCATCTCCAGTGATTTAAAGCTATTGGATTTAATTTGTATTTTCAAAATGGGCTTTGGAGACTTTTGTTGTCAAATGCTGAAGAAAAATTGAACCCACCAGAATTTGAAAATCAACAGTAGACCTAAGAAAATTCTTCAATGCCTCCCGACAGACTTCAAGACAAAATCCCAACTCCTTCCTATTGTGAGAAAGCCCTCCCTTTATGACTCAGTAACACTCAGTTCCTCCTACCCTGAACAAAGCCATTGTCCCAGCCATACACGATGATTATGGGTCCCAAGTGCACATGTTCTCTCTGACTTGTGTACCTCTGCAGGCTTTACTTTTACCCACAGTGCATTCTTTCTTCAATTGGCTTTCTTCCATCAACACCTCCACACTACTGAGGAAATTAACTAACTAAACGACCCTGTGTGCTTGAATAATGCAACAAGAAGGGGCCTGAAGAACACCATCTAAAAATCAAGCTATGGAAACAAGTGAAACTATTTCTGAATGTCAAAATGGAACTTCTTTCTTTCCAGAGACCTATGTGATCCCTGGGCACCATCTCATTTATGCCCTCATGCTGACTTTTTAACCTTGAGTCTGAAATTTATATTATGAATTATAATTAGTACTTACTGTGCATGAGGTTTAGGACCCCAGGAAGTCTTATATTAAGAACACTGAAAAGAAGCCCTAAATAAAAAGTGTAAAAGCCCCAAATGGGAACATGCCAAATAGTTTTAAGAAGGACATAAAGTTATCTTATTTAGGTTATCTCCCTACCCCCAAATCAATATGTACAAAAAAAAAAATTGTGAGTTAAAAAAATTTTCTTTGTTTCATCTTGGTTGAGGAATGCATAGAGGATTGGTAATACCAATGAGACAGTCATAGCTAACACTTTCATGATTTAGTCCAAATAAGAGAGGATAGAGTTCAAGAAATGGTGATAGTATTGAAAATGGACAGAGGAAAAAAAAGATTTATATTACAAAATTTGAACATTTTACTGATGATTTGAGGAAGGTACAGATAAAGAAAACACAGATGACTCGCACATTTATTGTTTCAGCAGTAGGGTGAAGGCGGTGTCATTTCCTAAGATATAAAAGACTGAGGTGAAAATTAGGAATTGAGAAGGGAAGAGATTACAAAAACTGAGAGTGAGTTCACCCACAGTGAATAATAAATATTTCAAAAAGCATTAGGGGAAAAAATCATAAACTGCATCACCGTTCTATAATGCTTTTTGAGAGCAGTGTAAATTATCAGAAATATTGCTACTACAGAAATTCACCTCAATAGATATCATGAGTTAAATTTCCCTACAAGTTCCAGGTACCCATTGTTATGGCAGGAAATTATTTAATTAATATTTGCTAACCTAGTTTTAACATAATTGCTGTACTTCATATATGAATGTCCATTTCTGGGAAAAAGCATACAACTTATTTGGATCTAGTAATTATAAAATATAGCTATGAAAAATATCTATTAGCAAAACTCTTTAGGGGTTTTTCCTGTAAGGATTTTGGCAAATTGCTCCCAATAGTGCTTTGAGTAATGCCTTTATGTCTTCACAAAGCAGGATGTTAGAGAGAAGGTAGTAGTTACTAGTAAAATTGAGTTGAGAAATTGTCAAAAATATGGAGCAGCTCATAAAACAGAATCTTCCAATCAAAGTGACATGTAGTATTTGAAACTTTAAAATTTTAACAAAAGTGAAAATTATGTACAAAGATTTTTACATTTTACTCTTATTTGACAAAGCAAAAGATTTATTTTAATGCTCAATGAAAACAGTGGGGACATGTAAAAACATAATCAATTCCAATGTCTTTAAAAGGCAGACTAATTAGGGCACAGAAATGGGTCTGTGCAACAGAAAATGTGTACCCCATAAAGTGCATAAATAGGTTTTTCATTGATGACAAAGAAAGTCATAGGAGTATCTTTGGAGTGTTCTCTGCTAACCTGCCCAGTGAACCCATTTGTTACCTCCCGAATCCACTCATCACCTGTTCTTTTTGATAGGTATTGCAGCAATTGCTATCCATATGCTCAAAACTTGAAGAAAATACATAAAAATTACATGTCAATCTTATTGTAAGTGTATCTATAAAAATGAAACATATGGTGGGTGCTCCTCTGCTTCAAAAAGAATCATTTGTTATAAAACCACCAACTGAAGCAGTAGTTGTGAATTTTGTTTTGTTTTCTTCAGATCAGTCAGTCAGATTCACCAGAACTTAATGTGTCACCCTTCATTTGGAAAGGAAATTCTCCATGTAATAGGGAAAAAGGTATGTTTTCTAGGATTCGGTTCACTTGTGAAATTCAAGTCATTTTTGTAAAAGCTATAGAAAACTCCTCTCCTTTTTCTAGGTAGAATCATTATAGATGTTGAATATGTATTTGTTGTACAAATGAGTGAATGATCAAATGGATGCAAGACAGGGCTTTCTGCTTCTGTTGAAGCCTCATCTATGTCTTTGTCTCAAAACATCATCCTGCAATCCTTTTAAAATAAAGATAGGTTTTGACATTCCTCTGGTTAAAAACCCTCCAATAACCTCCCAGCTTACCCTGAGTAAAATCCAGTCATTAATTACCCTGATTTACAAGGCTTGATAAGACTGAGACCTCATTTCCCCCTTTGACTTCATTTCCTTCTATCCTACCACTGCTCACTTTGCTCCAGCCCCACTCCTCTCTCCTTCCTCATACCCAACCCATAGCATATGCTCCAGATGAAGGCTTTGCACTCTGTCTTGCTCTTCACCCAGTGTCAACATGCCACACTCCATTGCAAACTTCAAAGTATTTACTAAAATGTAACTTTTTCAGTAAAACATTTCCTGATTATTTTATTTTAAAAGCATATCTTCTAATACTCCTTGTCTCATTCTCTGCTTTATTTTTCTCTGCCGTATTTATTGCCATTTGACATTCCACAAATTTACCTTTCCTTTTTAATTAATTTTGCCATAATTTACAATCTAAATGTATGCACAATCTAAGAGGATATGGTTTTCTGTATATTCTATGGACCCTCTGCTTATAAAACTAGCACATAGTAGGCATGCAACAAATATATTTGAATGAGTAAATGAATCAAGGCAACTCTCTTGACAACTGTGAGTACTTGTACAGTTCTTTTAGCAAATGAACCCCAGAAACATATCGTTGTTTTGTTTAAAGCAATGAATATTTTGCAAAAACATTGTTACCAGGGAGATTCTCTCCAGACACTCTTCGATTTCAGCCAAATAAACCAGTAAACTAAATAATGAGTAGAAGAGTCGATGGTCAAATATATCCCACAGCCACTAATGACGTTTATTAAAGGCTTGTGCATACACTCTAAAATTATTCAGTCGTTGGTCAAGGAAAACTTTCATTATCCTCAAACTGAAAAATAGTCATCATAAAGCTGTCCACAACTTCTATGCAGTGGGCTTTTCTATGTATAGTAATCTCTCTCCCATTTTGGGTCTTATCACATAGTTATCTACATTCCTTTCCTCTGAAATGATAAAAGGAAACCCATGTGAAATTGGGATTGCTGTTTACTTTGCAGTGGATGTTTTGATTGCTATTATCTTCTACACTGAATGGAAAAATGGTGGTATTAAAGGATATATAATGACCTGTTAGCACGGCATGACTAAGTATAAATAAGTAAGAATATCTTGAAATAAGAGGTTCTTTTTCATGATATAATATCTCACTCATGGTGAGCCATCTTTCCAGTTAGTGCGAAGTATGCCCTACAGGTGACCCAGTGATGAAATGTCTTTACATTCTTTTCAAAACTTGTCAGGAAAATGGATTAACAAAAGGATGAGTGACACTTATAAATTAATTTGGTTAACTTCCAAGCATACCAAATTAAATAAGCTTTTGCCTACCTTGATTTATAAATGATTACTTGGTCTTTATCACAGCCAAAAAGATAATTTTTATTGCAAAATAGCCTTCATAAAATTCCTATGAAAGACAGAATTCCTTTTATTTTCTAAGTCTTCTAGTTTTCTGGAAGTTATTGGTTATATTAGCGTTAAAGTTTCCTTGTATGTTCATTGGACTCAGATCCAACAGAAATCAAACAATGTTCCAAAGAATTTGGAGCTTCAGTTGAGATAAAATTAGTGGGTCTTTAACTCTTTGCCATTATCTAACCTATTAAAAAGATGTTACTTAATCAATCGCCTGATTCATTCCAGAAATATTTATTAAGCACCATTAGCTAGATATTATTTCATGTTTCTCTTCATTCAAGACCTTAATCTCTACATGCCAAAACAGCCAAAATAACACAGATCACTGAAAAGTTCATAGAGGCATGAATAGACTGTGGTAAAAGCTCAGAAGATGCTCTGACTCTCACGGACTGGGGGAGAACAAAAGGCTTTGCTGAGAAGATGAGTATGACAATCAGTTCTTCTAGAGAATAACTGGTCTAACTCAAAATCACAAAGGAAAAAAAGTCCTGATAGCCCCTTATTCCTATAGAGTGGAGATTTTTTTTTTTTTTTTTTGGATGATACCATATGAGAAATAAGGCAGGATATTTCAAGAGAATCCTGGACAAGGGGATGCCAGGGAGAAAAGCAAATGGCATGTGTGGACATAAGTAGGGGGGTGTGTGTGTGTGTGTATGTGTGTATGTACAGGTGTGCTAATCACCACTGGACAGTAAGAGAGTTACTATTGTACTAGCAATAGAATACTGTGGTGGTCCTGGCTGGGTCTTTCAGATTCTGTGCCTTCTTTGTCTTAGAAACAACCAAAAGTGCATGCCTACAGATTGGTTATTGCTGCCCAGTTGCAATGTGACTGAGCATTTCTCATTAAATATAGAACATGTGCACAGTGGTGCTAGGTGACATAGGAAAGGAAACTACCAGGTAGATAGATAATCTTAGATGCAGAAGATGTGGCTTGGTGAGTGCAGTTTTTCAGCCATAAAAGGTGATAGTTTCAAAATAACATGGCTATGACTCACTTATTCACAATTTACCCCAACCAAAGCATCATTGCCACCAATCCAATTACTTCCCCTATGATTTGATTGATAAGACTGGAGAACCTACCCTCCCTGAACATTTCTTAGCCCAGTGCTTTGCCAAAAATATCTCTTGAGCTCATCTCACTAACTCTAACTTGCATGTTTATTTTAGGAATAAAAACACATGAGTGTTCATTTTCATGAAGCCTCAAGGCCTGTCCTCTGAACCTTCACAGCAATATAAACAAAGATGAACATATTTGTCTACATAACTATGAAAAGGGTGAGTTAATAATGCTGTCTGAAACTTTGCATATAACACTCCTTAAAGTATTTAAAAAGGTAAAAAGAAATATATATTTTTGACTAGAGAAACATGAAAGGGGATGAAGTATGTAGTATAAAATATTATTGATAAGTGATAAAAAATTATTGATAATCACTGAAGATCTCTACCATTTAGAGTTACAAATTTCTATGATAAATGCAGTGGAATGACAGTATTGTTAAATTATTAGGCAATATATGGGGGAAGACGTATTTATGTTTTACATCCTTGATGGTGATTCAAGAGAGAGAAAAACAACAGAAATGGCAAATGGTTTCATCTTGAATCATGATCGCTATCTTTGGTAGCTGCCCAGAATACTGTGCTAAAAAAGATTTCAATATTATGCCCCAAATCAGCTGAAAAGTATAAAACAACTCTTGATCATGACAGTGGAGAGGGTTAAAGTGAAACGTGTTAAATATTTGATTCCCATTTCACCAAGAAAAATGATAATAATTTTAGCATGGAAAAAAAAGTTAGCAGAAATAGGCAAAGAATGAATAGCTCTTTTTTTTTTTTTTTTTTTTTTTTAAGAAAAGACTAGCATTTGTCCCAAGACCTAATGGCTTATTTTGTTAATATCTGGCAGCTTTGTTCTGACTTGGCAGGATGTCAGGATATCATATTAATGGAGACAAAATAGGACTTAACATCTTGGATAATTGGAATAAAAACTAAATTAATTAGATGATTGTTTGAAGCTCATTAGATTTTGAACCTGTTTGTTTTTACATTTTTGGCTGTCTAAGTAATACTTCAGATGATTGCAAGTTCAAATGACAAAAAATAAGAAAAAAACTCACAAAAATTTCTTCAAGTTATAAAACGATATATTTTTTGTATTATTTTTCTACCTGAAAATGAATGACTCTTACTAGATATTATTGAATGTGTTTCTACTTGTTTCAAACCTAGATAAGAATTTTTACCGAAAAAAATTTAAACTATTTACAAATATTTCTCTATCACAAAACTATCTTCACGAGCTATATTCTCTTATTTATCTCAGGACACTGGTATTAGCTGGTTCCTTGACACCTCCTTGACCTCTAAATTTTGGAGTTCATTCCTTAGATCTCTTTATATTTATTTATACCTACTTCCTTGGTTATATGTTGGCTTGATATACCAATTATATACTGCCAAGAACATATCTTCAGTCAACAACTTCCTCCTGAACCCCAGTTTTCAACTGCCTACTCAATATATCCAACTGAATGACTAACAAGAACTGAACATGTCTATAACCAATATCTTAATCTTTCCCTCACAATATGCTCAGTCTTACCCAGTTTAATCATGGCACCTCTATCCTTCCAAGTGCTCAGACAGAGCCTTCAGCACTTCCTTTGTGTTCTCTGTTTCCTTTCCATCACCCCTCCAATGCCTTAGCACATCCTATGGGCTCTACCTTCAAAATATATCCAGAATTCACTCAATGCTTATTATTTCTATCACCAACACCTTGTTCGAGGCCACCCTCATCTTATGTCCAGTTTATTAATGAACTTCCCAGTTACTTTTCCTATTTCTATCCCTACTTTTCCAGAGTCTATAATTCTCAACACAGCAACTGTATTAGTTTCCTGTTGCAGCTGAATCCGTGATCATAAAATCTGTGGCTTAAGACAGTAACTACTTATGATCTCGCAATTTTCATAAATCAGAAGTCCAGCACAATATGGCTCAGCTGGTTCTCCGTTTAGGTCAAAATCAAGGTGTCAGCAGAATTGTATTGCTTTTGGAGACTCTAGGGGAAAACAGAGTCCAAGATCATCCAGGTTGATGGTAGAATTCAGTTTCATGCAGTAGAAGTCTGAGATTCCCAGTCGTCTTGCTGGCTTTCAGTTGGATATGTTTAAAAGTTTCCCACCTTACTTGGCTTATCCTTCCTTCTTTGATAATCAAAGTCAACAAGGGAGGGTGGTATTTTTCTCACACTTTTTATCCTTCCTCTGCCTCCTGCTTCTGCCACATCTCTCTGACTGACCCCAGGAGAAAAAATATCTCTACTGTTAAGGACTGAAGTGATTACAATGGATCTATCTAGATAATCCATGATCTCATTATCTCAAGGCCTGTTACCTTTACAAAGTCCCTTCACAGAAGTACCTAGATTCATGTTTTATTGACTAACCAAAGGAAGAGAATCTCGGGGAACATCTTCAGAATTCTGCCTACTACAGTAGCCAAAGGATCCTGTTACAATATAATCTAAACTATGCTTTTCCTTTGCTCCATAGTATATAATGATATCTCACTTCATTCAATGTAAAAGCCAGTTTTTAAGACTGTTTTACAAAGGCCTATGCAATCTCTTCTCCAATTACTCATGACTTCATTTCTTATTAGCCCTACTGCTCATGTTTTCCTGAGGATAAGACTTTTTTTTTTTCTTTTCTTTCTTTTTTTTTTTTTTTTTTTTTTTTGAGACAGAGTCTCATCCTGTCGCCCAGGTTGGAGTGCAGTGGCTCAGTTTTGGTTCACAGCAACCTCTGTCTCCCAGGCTCAAGCAATTCTCCTGCCTTGGCCTCCCGAATAGCTGAGATTACAGGCATTCAACACCACACTCACATAATTGTTGTATTTTTAGTAGAGATGGTGTTTCACCATGTTGGCCAGGGTGGACTCGAACTCCTGACCTCAAATAATCCTCCTGCTTCGGCCTCCCAAAGTGCTGGGATTACAGTCATGAGCCACTGTGCCTGGCCAAGAAGACATTTTTAAAATACTTTACTCTTTTGGAAAAACTTTCAATACATTAAGTAAGCATTCTTTTATCTATGATTTTAAGAGTACACTAATTTTTAAAATTTAATTTGTTTAAACTTGTGTCTTTTAATCTCAGCACTATTTACATTTTAGGCAGAATAATTCTTTGTTGTAGAGGGGTGTTCTGTGTTATAAGATGTTTAATACATCTCTGGCTTCTACTCACTAGATGCATTCACACTATATAGTCGTGATAACCAAAATGTCTCCAGACATTGCCAAATATCCCCTGGGTGTGAACATTTTCACAAAATGTTAAAATAAGAATGGCTATGATACCACAGGCACAAAGGTACTAATGCCCTTAAACATCTTATTTCAGGAGTTTCAGAATTTCTTTTTTAATACATTTTGTATAAATTTTACTTGGGAAAGATAAAACTGAAATGACAGCAGATTCTATATTAACAAATAACCTTTATTCAATCAAAAACATAAATCAAACATAAGCTAAGATTAAAAAAAGATTGTAAAAACAATGCTTAATGAAAATAAAGTAAAAAAACTGAACAAATAGGGTACAGTAATTATTAGCACAGAGAAATATAAGTGAGCTAGTAAACAATATATAATCACATCATCAGTCCTTTTTATAATAGGTTAACAAAAACCTGTCTTTATACAAATGCCACATATTAATATCCAATCTCCTGGCTTTAGGAAATCCATTTTCAATAGACTATGGTTGCATGTTTAAGAAGTCTCTACTGAATATTTAAAATGCATCATGAATAGATTTTAAATAAGAGCTTAGTGCATGTCCTCTGCCATTCAGCGTAAGGTTAATTACTGTAGAACTCTAGGGTACTGCAAGATTTGGGAAAATAAAACTCTAATAAATGAATCCAAGTTATTTTCAAATGTTGTGATGGAAAAATTCTGTGTGATGTTATGGTCACATGCTATTTCTGATATCTGGACAGGAACAAAAGTATCAGTTCAGCATGAGTGTGAAATCAAGGGCGCATTCTAGTTTCAGCAGCAGAAAGGGAAAAATAAAACCTTCGGGCACAATCACTAGCCACAATGATTGCAGAAGTTATCTCCAAGGTCATTAAAGAATGAATGTACCTTTAAATTACAAATACCATAAAAGCACAAAGGAATGTCTTCATTTTCGCCAGTATGCAGTCATACTGAAGACATTCAGAAACAAAAATTCAAAATCAACTACATAATTACTAAGAATATTTTAGAACAAATTAGCTATATCTAGACTATTGTCAGAATTGACATTAACACTTAATATTCTAACATTTCTTTCTAAAATGACTTAACATATATGTAATTCTATGTTTTCAATTAAATGAAATTAAGATAATATTTTAATTAATACTGTTTTACATTTAGAGATGTCTAGCATCAGTTATTTGGAGAAGTCTTCATTCATCAATGTTCATTGTCATTCAGCTAACATTTTCTGAGAGTCTTCTTTGTGTGGGTTTTGTTCTTTGCAGTAATGAACAAGAAAGAAATGATGCCTCTGGTTATAAATCTTGTGTTCCAATGGACAAAAAAGATAAAGAGGACATGGATGCAGCTGGAAACCATCAGTCTCAGCAAACTATCGCAAGAACAGAAAACCAAACACCGCATGTTCTCACTCATAGGTGGGAACTGAACACTGAGATCACTTGGACTCGGGAAGGGGAACATCACACACCGGGGCCTATTGTGGGGAGGGGGGAGGGGGAAGGGATTGTATTGGGAGTTATACCTGATGTAAATGACGAGTTGATGGGTGCTGACGAGTTGATGGGTGCAGCACGCCAACATGGCACAAGTATACATATGTAACAAACCTGCAGGTTATGGACATGTACCCTAGAACTTAAAGTATAATAATAATTAAACAAAAAGAAAAAAGAAGATAAAGAAACAAATTAACAAATAGTGAGTAATAAAACAAAAGGTAATGACAGCAATAAGGACCAAATGAAAGACAGCATCTGGGAGTTCATTGGATTGGGGTTGAAGAAGGCTCGCTGAAGAAGTGATTCTATACCAACCCAGAAAGAGGAGAAAATCTTGAAGATTCGAGGGAAAAGAAAGAACTGTTTTGTATGAAATCAAGCATTTCTCAGAACTAAGCTGGCATCTCATGTCTCAGCTTTGAAGTTCAAAGCAAAATGTTTCTTCCTAGAATCAATCATAAGAAAAAGAAAAGTAAGAAGAAACCAGAAGATGCCACAGGGTCTTTTTATTACCATGTCAGCTATTGTCATAATTTTACATACATCCTAGAAATAGGAAGCTTTTTTATGACTTAGTGATTCTTCAAAGAGCAATAAGTCCTGTGATTTCCAAATGAAAAGTGCATGTTTGCACTCAAATGGTTGAAGCACTGTGGAAAACTTCCAGTTTGTGCTGAAAGAAAAATCAAAATTTCAAAGTAAAAATAAACAGTAATCAGTCTTCCAATGACAGTTCAGACGGGATGTAAAATCAAAGAGAAAGAAATGATTGAGATCAAAGAAATAATGAAAACATTTCTAGGTTCAGGAGTTATGGGAATTGGGGTTAGGAAGAATTGCAAATAAGAGGATTGTGATTGTCTTGCAATTTTGAAGAACATACCCACTTTAAACTGCCCTATTTTCTTCAGAGGCAAACTGGTGTCTGTCCGAACATCTGTCCTGAATATAAGTTTGCAAAACTTTTTCTATAAAAGGGAGTCTAATATTCATGAGTGAGAACCCACTTTTTATTTTTAGGAGGAAAGTTATAAACAGCTCCTACTTCATGAAAACTCCATGCCTCTCTAAATATGCCCAATCCTTCTATACTGATTTGGGAATATGAGGGAGTCTCACACTGAAGTGCTGGAAAAAGTTGAGGCCACGGAACTAGGTAGGAATACAAATGAAAGAATAAGGTAAAGCAGTTGACTATCTGTTGATATCTTAAAAGGCAAATGAAGCCTCTTTAAACTTAAAATTTTTGATTCTCTGCTCCATTATGATTCACTTGTAAAATACACCCCTATCTCCTCCAAATTTTATTCCTAAGACATTTATAACTTCCAAGAATATCACATTAATTATAAACATTAGCTTTTTATAATTATCAGTTATTAAAGTTAAACATTTTAAGTTATTAATGTAATCAGTTATTTTCCATGTTTTGCATCCAAAGGAATAACTTTTCCATTTGAATTATGAAAATTTTCTGTGTGCTCTGAAGGATCTGAATAAGTTTATAATAAAAAGATAATGGAAAATAGAAATGAAACTAATCTTAAAATAAAAATTTAACATAATGGACAAAATATTAGCATTTAGTTCCCTGAAATACATTGCCAAATTATTCGTAAATTCCTATGAATGCCTGTGTGTAATACACATTATTCTTAAGTAATTTATTCAGAAGTGCTTTCTACCTATTTTCAATGATAGAGGATTGTCCCATGGTTGATGCATTTGTGTAAAAAGCGAAAGAGATCTATAATGGGGGTTTACGGCTTTGCCATTATTTTAAGTATGTGTACTTAAAAGTGATGATTCTGATCTCTATGGTGATATATGAACAACTTCTACTTGGTAGATGTGTTACACTTCTCAGCATGTTGGAAGATCATTTTAATGCAGGAAATAGTAATTTATTATATGTGTATTTGTTAACTGGCATAGTGATTCTTAAGATGGAATACTTTTCCTTCTCACTGTTAAGATGAGAACCTTGGTATCATAAGTACTTGCAATCAAATGTCATATCTTTATGTAGAAAGAAGTTAGTATTAAACATTGACATTTTAAGTATAATATGACAGGGTGATTTGTTTTGTTACCAGCGATTTGATAAATTGCAGTTTAGCATGAGTAATTTCTATAAGCATGTATAAATGAACTGTGGACAAAAATACTGTTTACAGAATTCCGTATTTGTGTATGTCAGTTGCCTGGGATTTCAAGGATGACTGATGCATTGTAATTTAAACTTCAAATACCTTTCAAATTAACAGGCTGTGCATGAATTTAAATCCTTACTAAGAAATAGCTTTAGAGGCTCTACTTTTTCATTTTGAAGATACCTATGAATATAAAGCTTCCTCTTTAAAAAAGAAAAAAAAACTAAACTTTAAAAGCCTACTGAATACATTTTTAAATGCACTTATCCTGAAAAACACAGTTTGTGTCAATGGGTAAATTTCAGGGTTAAGGGGGAAAAATAAGTATCCCAAAGCTTCAAAAGTTTCATCTTCAAAATCAAGCATTGGTAGTAAAATAAATGAAGTGAGTGTCCCCAACTCTCTTCTTAATAACAATACACTTAATTTAGGATGTGTGGCAAGTAGCTCTTTTCAGTGAGTCAGTCCAGTTTTAGTTATCTAAGTGAACCAGAATAATCAACTCCAAAAACACTAACTTAATTTGTATATTGAAACTATCTTTTTCCAAGTCTCTGAGTATTTTGTAGCTAACTGAACCAAAAATTCTGATTTTTAAAATATTTGTAAAGACTTTAAATAGTTTTTCTTTACCTGTTTTTATAGTTTCACTTCCATTTCCAAACAAAATCAGGGAGTGCTAAAAATAACAAATGTGACTAATTCTCAATTACCTGCAATAAAGAGAAGGCAAATAGGGAACCAGCATGATGGACTAAATTACGTCTACTGATAGTTTAAAAATCCAATTTTAACCATTGCTTTCAACCTCCTCCTTATTAACAAATAAAATTGGACTTCGCTGAGTTCCACTTCCTGTTTCTTCACTTGAAAATTTCCCTGATGGAGTTTGTGACATGAAGCTGTGTCCCCAAAATGGGCACAAGGAGATGAAAGGAGAACAAAAAACAGGATGACAAACTGGATGTTTCCCTCCAAATACATAAAATCATAATAAATAAGTGAATTACATTAAACATTATTTCAAAGTACTGATTTACTCACATTAGAGACAGATTTCAAATGGACCCTAGGATTGAACTAGAATTTATATGATAGTAATCAATACATGATTTTGTATATAATACAGAATTGTAGGCACATAAAAAAACTGCAAAGTAATTTTATAATTCAGTAGTAAGAATGTGTAATGTTCATTTAAAATATAAATCATTGTTAACTATTTGAGGAAATGTAGATTTGTGCACAGAAATTTGATCTAGAAATCACAAACCCTAGTTCACTTCTTAATCTTCTGATGCCTTGAGCGAATCATTTTAATTTAGCCATAGTTTCCTTATGTGTATAACGAAGAAAATGAGGATGTTGAGAACCATATGATTTATAAATTCCTTTCTAGATTTAATTTATTTATCTAATAAAAAAACCAGATGTAAGTGAAAATTCCTAGAAGAAAATTATTGTTATGGGGTGATAATTTGTACCTGAGATCTGTTATTCTTTGTTTTGTGTGTGTGTGTGTGTGTGTGTGTATGTGTGTAAAACCTTTATCCTTTAAAATTTAGTCATGACTAGACCCATATATATATGGGGGCTCATAGTACAATTGTTCCACTTTCATGTCTGAAAATGCTCATAATAATATTTTGGAAGTAAAAGTGAAAATTTTCTCCAAATAAATTCAAGGTAGTATTAGAAGATAATTAAATATTGTATGAGTTCATCTTTTCTGACCAGACAAGTCTTTCTGAGTATATAGAACTACCTAGCACCTTCAGACAGTGCTGGTAAGAATGTAAAATGCAGTAATCAATTTGATATACAATTAGGGACTTCTTTCAAAATTTAAACATATAATTACTAGATAGCCCAGCCATTCCACTCCTAGGTGTTTACCCAAGAAAATTAAAAAAGAAACATACTTCACACAAGAATGGGTATTTCTAATAGCTTTACATGCAACAACTAGACACTGGAAACAACCTGACTGTCCACCAACATGTGACAGATAAACAGTTTATCCAAGAGAATGCTGAGCAGCAACAAAAGGAGATGAACTCTTGATAAACGTGGCAATATGAATGAACGCCAAAGCCATGCTGAGTGAGAAAAGCCATGCAAATGTAAATATTCTATGCTTTTAGAAAATTCAAACTGAGGAAAGCCTATTAGTCGTTACCTGGAGACAAGTTTGAGAGAGGTTAGAGAATGGATTGCAAAAGGGCGTGAAGAAACCTTTAGGGATGACAGAAATATGTGTTGTGGTGATGTCTTATTTGTGGACGGTGGGTGGGGGCGGGGGTCATGTGCATAATTGCCAAGTTTTATGCTTTAAATATGTACAATTTAATTTAAGTATGCCTTCATAGAATTACAAAAAATGGTAGAAATTGGTCTTCTCAAGCATTTTTGAACACGCAAAGATAAATATCATCAGAAGTTTGATAACTATAAATACAATAATATTATATTTACAGGGTTTTCCTTGTGCAGAATGGCTTTTGCGATTTCCAAGTGGCCTTCCTGGATATGTGTTGTCTGTCGTGGGTCTGCCAACTTCCTAGACATGCTTTGCAGGTGTGCAACCTGTGCAGTCACGGAGGATTCCATGCTTGGTTTAATGCTCTACTGTTGCCATCTCAAAACGTCTGAAAGATTTGAATAAGGATTCCTTATTGTCATTTGTCACTGTGCCTGGCAAATTATGTAGCCAGTCCTGTCCCAGATCCTAAAATCTTTAGAGAGGCAATTTAATATAATTGAGACTTTTGGTAATAAAGAGTAGATCTGATCCCCAAGAGCCTCTGTCCACATTTTGGAAATAAGTGATAAGATATGGGAAATTAGATTGCAGTGTGGGTTTTTTGGGTATCACTGGCAGAACAGAATGTCAAAGACTCAAAGCACATGCTTAACAAAGACTTTCCTGACTAAACTAGGAAACAGCAGTCACTGGAGCTCCGAATATTTAATGAGAAACTCCCAGCAGGTCAAATTTCTTCCTTTTTTTGTGTTTCTATTTCAAGGTATTAAATTATACATCTTTCCCCTGATGTGTGTTCAGTCATTAGAGAGACCTCCTATAAGAGTTATTAGAGAGTTGATGATGTGCATGTTATTTGCTACAGGGCTTTGCAGAGACAAACATGTTAAACTGTCCTCCACAGATGTTTTTCATACCACAATTACTGAAACAGCCATGTACTGTACTAAAGTTTCCAAGCAAAAAGTAGAAACAGAGAACAATTGTAAGACAACTGACGTTATTCAATCTCCTTCCCCCTCCCCCTTTATTTTTACCAACAAGCATAATGAATATCAATAAACCAACCTGTACTATCAACAGGTGAAGTTGATTAATAATGTATCCATAGGTATCTTGCTGGAATTTCTTTGTGAACCAAAATCTTACCTCCTCTGTTCCTTCTGTTTCTTCTCCCACTTTAAAAGCTTTAGCTTTTTGGATATTGCTGAGTGGAGGCCAAGAAAAAACCTTTGCCTTAGCTACGCAGAAACCAACAAGAAAAATAACAAGTCCTGGGTCATTTGCTTGATGTCTCAGAGCTGCATCTAGCTGCCTTTTAGAGACTGTTTATAAAAAATTCTGAGGCTTTGCCAAGCTATGAAACTACTTCACTACAGGAAAAGTACAGACAATAAAAATTCAGGCACTGAAAGCAAGAAGGAGGTAAGTTGTTCATAATAATAACCATTAATTGGGCTTGCAGTAGGATAGATATATAATAGTGGGTATCATACTTCACATTTCAGCTCATAGGCAGGTTGTTCATATTATTGAGAAAACTAGTGTAAAGAAATACCACGTTAGAGTCAGAACTCAGAGGACATAGGGCTACAATGTGTCATTGCAGCAAACACATTAGATTATTATATGACTAGTGTCAATGGCCTAGGGCATCTCACCAAAATGAATTTTGTGCCCTAAATATTGACAACTAATTCTACTCAGGGTATAGGGATGATCTTGAGCTGATTATTGATCGGGTGACTGGCTTGGGAAGATCTCAAGGTTTGCATTTGCAAACAGTTCAGGAATTATGACTGTGTTCTGGGTCACCCCAGATCCAGAGAGTATGAGAAAAACCACAATTACTAGAGTACCTCAGGACTCCCAGGCCCCAGACTTGCTTCTTCTGCCATATTACTCCATGACCTTCAGGGTTACATGATTGCTAACTCTCTTATATCAGAGGTAATTCCATCGCCCTAGTCAACTTTTAAATCTGTTAAAAAGAATGCTCTATAAATTCAAAATAACATATCACACAAAAAGATTCGTAACCCCAGAGATCCCTAACCCAAGTTATATTTAGCCACATTGCCAAAGTGAACATTATTACTGAATTCCAATTTTGTCATTGTTTTTGGTTGTCATTTTATCTTGTCAATCTTTACTTTTGTTAAATCAACTTTTATCCTACAGTCTCATAATAGAGAAACTCTCATACCCACAAAAGCAGAGGAGAAAAAGTTACAGAAGCAAATTTGCCTTCCCAGAAGGAAGAACTTTTCATTCTTCTGAGGTATAAGGCCACATAAGACATCTGTGTAGACTATCTCAGAAGATCATGCATAGAGAAAGGGAAAAATTCAGATTGCCAAAAAAGAAAGCCTTTGGCAGAAGCCTACGCCAGGTCCTACTTCTACTGTAACTTTAAAGGCAAAGATCTTTTATTTATAATACAATTGTATGGAATAGGGGAATAAGTGAAAAAATAAATGTTTAAGAAAAGAAGATGGTACATAATAAAAATTATTTTACATTATTTGGAGAAGGGAGAAGACATCATGAAATTCCTTGCTAGCATGCTGACTCCAGCTTGGTTTAATCTATACGAGGGTTTCTCAACCTTGTCACTATTGACATTTTGACCAGATCATTCTTTGTTTTGTGCATTCTAGAATATTTAGCAGCATGTCTGGTCTCTACCCATTACACTGGTCCCTCTGTATCCGTAGGGTATTGCTTCCAGGACCCTCACAGATATCAAAATTGACAGATGCTCAAATTTCGTGTATAAAATGGGTTGGCATTTGCATACAACCTCTGCACATCTTTCTGTAAGCCTTAAATCATCTCTAGATTACTTATAATACCGAATACAATGTGAATTCTATGTAATAGTTTTACACTGTATATTTTATTCGTATTAGTTTTAGCTGTTGTTATATATATATATATTACTGTTGGTGGAATCCGCATAGGTGGAACTGACAGATACAAGGAGCCGACTCTATATGCCAGCAGCAATGTTTCTGTCTCCCAGGTAATGACAAGGAAAAATGACTCCAGGCATTTCTAAATGCCCCCTTGGGGCAGCTAAATTGCTCCTAGTTGAGAATCACTGCCCTAAACAGCGCTACCTAGAATATCACTTGGCACAGTCTCCTCACAGTGTCTTCACACAAATTGTTTTCTCTTCCTGGCTTGTCTTCATCAGATATACACCAACAACATACTCTTTCCTTTTAGATTTTTGCAAATGATTTTTTTTCTAAAACATAAAGTGTTAAAAAGTTATATTCCTTTATTTTAACCAATATTTACTAAGCACTTGTATTTAGAGCAGTTTACTATTCATTAAATTAGTTTTTAAAATGAAGACAATTTCCCTCCAAAAAAAGTTCGCAATCTACAAAGAGGAATCCACATCAGTAAAATACATTACAGAGCAAATTAGTGCCCTTACAGAGGTAAAATGGTGTGGAAATTAAAATAAATATGATACCTACACATAGTGATTGAATAATCTCAAGACTCTTTGCAGAGTACTATACCCTAGACCTGTTCTACTTCCTGAGGACGTGTTTAAAAGCCACTGAATTTAAATTCATCCCCCAAAATTTCCTTCTTATTTTTAGGCATGTTAGGCATGTTATCTTAAGTGACTTAAATTTCAAGGCACTTAATCTGAGGTGCCTGGTTATTCCTCACTATTCAGTGCTAATATTCTTACACACATTTCCTGCAATTGACTATTTATTTGCTTTTCTCAGAACTAAGGTAATTAACTGAGAGTATTACTAGCTACCTTTTATAGGATAGAATTAAAAGCCCAAGACATTTCAATGATTTTTCAGGACTGCTGAAGAAAATCACTTTACATCTTTATTTTAAAACTAGCTTATTCTCAACTTAAATGTGGTTTAAAAGTTATGTCCTAAATGAGTTTAAATTACAACTGACAGTAGCTTGAATCAGAATATGGCTTGACTATAAGCTAAAAGCCAGCCAACCTTACTATTAAGAGAAGGAACAGAAAAAAGTTTCATGCCTAAACCGTGCCTATAAATATTCCCAGTGACCAAAGCTGTAGTTTCAAAAGGAACTATGTATCAAAAAACTTGATGATTAGTAAAAAGGCTTAATTATTTTTTCATTTTTCTAATAGGAAGAACAAATAAGTTAGGAGAAAAATACAAGATATCTATTAGCTGCTAGGAATACCAAATAAGGAAAACCAAGTTATTTCTTTAACTAATAGGCTAAGCAAAATAGACAGGAAAACAAAGAAAACAAAATAATTTTATGACTATGCCATATAAATTTCAAGTATAGGAGATTAATTCACAATGATTTATTTTACCATATCCAAGAGTCGCAGACATGGTAGATTCTAGAAGAGTAATATTCAAAATAGATATAGGCAATGCTACGACTAAACAAAGTTGAGGGCTGGGTGTGGTGGCTTACAACTGTAATGCCAGCACTTAGGAAAGCTGAGGCAGAGGGATCAATTGAGCTGAGGAGTTTGTAACCACCTTGAGCAGCATAGTGGGACTCCATCCCTACAAAATATAAAAAATAAACTAATTAAATAAAAAGTAAAAAAAGTTGAATTACCAAAGGATAGCTGATGGTTAAATAGACCTCTTAATCTGGTGGGGTGTTTCAATTAATGCTGGTATTTATATTTACCAATTTATTAATTTTTATTATAAGTTGTAATATTAAAAATTACTAATTTTTAGTGATGTTTTATTCTCAGCATGAAACCACATTTTTGGGTAACCTGCTGGTTTAGACTACAAGGCAGTAATCATCTTGTCATTTTTCAAGTTAATTTAATAGTTGAGCAAGTATGAAGGAGAAATAAAATAGCTCCCAACATGTTGACCTGTCATGAGGTCACAAAGTGGCAGTAGGTATAGGCACACCTCAGAGGAACTGAAGGTTCTGTTCTAGACCACCGCAATAAAGTGAACATCACTTAATTTATGTTAAGTGACTTAAATTTCAAGGCACTTAATCTGAGGTGCCTGGTTATTCCTCACTATTCGATGCTAATATTCTTACACACATTTCCTGCAAATGACAAGAATGTGAATTACACAATTTTTTCAGTTTCCCAGTGCATGTCAAAGTTCTTTGAACACTATACCATAGTCTAAGTGTGTGATAGCATTTTTCTAAAACAAAGAAACATATATACCTTAATTTAAAAAACACTTCATTACTAAAAAATGCTAATGATCATCTGAGCCCGCAGTGAGTCATAAACACTTTGCATCTTTCCTCAGTGTTGATGACTGCTGACTAGTTGCTGAAGATTGGGGTGGATATGGCAATTTCTTAAAATAAGCAATGATAAAGTTTGCTGCATAAATTGACCTTTCCTTTCACAAGATTCCTCTGTAACATGTCATACTATTTGATGGCATTTCACCCACAGAACTTCTTTCAATATTGGAGACAATCCTCTCAAACGCTGAAGCTGCTTTATCAACTAAATTTATGTAATATTCTAAATCTTTTGTTGGCATTTCAACAATGTTCACAGCATCTTTGCCAGTGTAGATCCAGCTCAAGAGATCACTTTCTTTGCTCATCCATAAGGCACAACTCCTCATCAGTTTAAGTTTTATCATGAGGTTGCAGCAATTCAGTCACATCTTTAAGCTCTATTTCTAATTCAAGCTGTCTTACCATTTCCATCACATCTGCAGTTACTTCCTCTACTGAATTTTTGAACCACTCAAAATCATCCATGAAGGTTGGAATAAACTTCTTCCAAATTCCTGTTGTTTTTGATATTTTAACCTTCTCCCATGAATCACAAATGGTCTTAATGGCATCTAGAATGGTGGATTATTTACAGAAAATTCTCAGTTTGGTTACCATGTCCATCATAAGAATCATAGTATGTGACAGCTATAGGCTCACAAAATATACTTTAAAGTAATATGACTTGAAAGTGGAAATACTCCTTGAGCCATGAGCTGCAAAATGAATATGGTCTAAGCAGGCAAGGGCTCTTGGGTGACCAGCTGTGTTGCCGATGAGCAGCAATATTTCAAAAGGAATTTTTTTTTATTTTTCTGTGCAGTAGGCCTCAACAACGGGCTTAAAATATTCAGTAACCAGGCTGCACACAGATATGCTGTCATTCAGGCTATGTTGTTACATTTGCAGAAAAGAGGCAGAGAAGGTTTAGCATAATTCTTAAGCGGATCCTAAGATTTTCAGAATGGTTAATAAGCATTGACTTCAAGTTAAAGTCACCCTTTAACAAGATAGTCCACCTGTCCTTTGAAACTTTGAAGTCAGTCATTGACTTCTCTCCTTTAGCAATAAACATTTTAGATGGCATCATCTTTCAATAGATGGCTGTTTTATCTACATTGGAGTCTGTTGTTAAGTGCAGTCACCTTCATCAATTATCTTAGTTAAATATTCTGCATAAATTTCTGCATAACTTGCTGCAGCTTCTATATCAGCACTTGCTGCTTCATCTTATACTTTTCTGTTTATGGAGACAGATTCTTAAACCCCATGAAATGACTTCTGCTTGCTTCAAACTTTTCTTCTGCACCTTTCCCACTTCTCTTAGCCCTCACGTAACTAAAGAGAGTTGGGGTCTTTCTCTTAATTAGGTTTTAGCTTAAGGGAATGTTGTAGCTGGTTTGATTTTTTTATCCAGACCACCTAAGCTTTCTTCGTATCAGCAATAAGGCCATTTCACTTCATATTATTTGTGTGTAAACTGGGGTAGCATTTAATGTCCTTCAAGAACTTTTCCCTTTCATATACAACTTGACTGTTTGTTTCAAGAGGTCTAGTGAGAGATGTCTGGCTCTTCCTTTCACTTAAACACTTAGAGTCCATTGTAGGATTATTAATTGGTTTAATTTTTGGTTGTGTCTCAGGGAATAGTAAGACCAGAAGAGAAAGAGAGATGGGAAAAAGCCAGTAGGTGGAGCAGTCAGAACAAACACATTTATTGATTAAGTTTACCATCTTATGTGGGCACAGTTTGTGGCATCCCAAAACAATCACAATAGTAACATCAAAGACTATTGATCACAGGTTATCATAACAAATATAATAGTGAAAAAGATAAAAATAGTGTGAGAATTATCAAACTATAATGTAGAATCACAAAGTAAGCATATGCTCTTGGAAAGATGGTGCCAATAAGCTTCATCTACGTAGAGTTGCCACAAACCTTCAATTTATGAAAAACGCAATATTTGCCAAGCACAGTAAAATGAAATACGATGAAACAAGGTATGCTTGCAAAGACTGTGGTGAGAGATTCACCGAAAAGACATTGAACACATCCATGTAATAACCATAGAAAATGAGATTATCTGGAGAAGCTAGTTAACAGAAGCAGCTTTGGTGTCTTGAGAGCATTAAAGTAGATATTTAAGTTGTAAATAACAAAATTTATTTTGAAATAATTTTTAACTTACAGAAAAGTTGCAAAAATAGTGCAAGAGAGTTTCCAGCTTCACCTAGGCTGCCCTAATGTTTTCATTTCATATAATTAGAAATAATGGAATCAATAATTAATGTTGATACAATACTATCAGTTAAACTGAAGATGTTATTTTATTTCATTAGATTTTTCCCTACTGTGCTTTTTCTGGTCCAGGATGCAATCAGGATTCTACATTGCATTCAGCTGTCATGTCTTCTCAATATCCTCCTCCTTGTAACAATTTCTTAGACTTTGCTTTTTGTGAACTTAACATATTTGAGGAGCATTTGTTAGCTGTTTTATAGAATACCTCTTAATATTAGTTTGCTGTTTTCTCGTGATTATGTTGAAGTTATTCTTTTTTGGTCAAAATACCACAGAAATGATGTTGTGCCTTTCTCAAAGTATTATATTAGAAAATAATAAATAAATGCCTCATTATTGATAATTTGATCACTTGATCAAGAGGGAATCTGCAAGATTTGTTCACTATCAAGTTACTAGAGCCTCTAAACACCAACTGACTGACATGTAGTTTTAGCCCAGTTAACCCATGTTGGAATTGACACTCAGAACCAAAAGAAATTTAATTTGAGTTGTTTTAAGCCTCTAATCTTGTAGTAATTTGTTACAGCAGCAATAGAAAATTAATATATTACCCATATTCCCAGCTAAAATGAAATATATAATTTGTCAGATATTTCTGGAAAAAAAGTATTTGCGTTAATGAATGTTTATGTCTCCAGAAATTAATTTGACTTAACACTCTGTACAACGAGGAACTTGAATTTCCTAGGCTATGGTAGGTTGGAAATGGAATATTTTCATCTGAAAATATCAGCATTACATTGGTTTTTAATTCTAGGTCTAGTGTATTCCAGGATCAGCACAGCCATATAGTATCTCTTTAAGGAGATAAAAATCAGGAAAGACCTTCCCTTTAGGTTTGTTGTATGAGTGAAATGGAGAGTCTATCAAGTAACACCCAGAGCTCAAAACAACCAAGAAATTTTAGAAGTTCATAAAAGGTTATCTAACTAAGTACTTTGCCTTGGTGATTAACTGAATATAATATTTTATGTACATTTGTGTTTTCTTCTGCAACCAAATATGTATGTTTGCATGCATGTGTCTTTCTATGCATGCATATATTCTTTTTTTATAGTGCATTAAATATAGAATCAATGTTTTCAATTAATAGAAATTATAAATACTTAACAAGTACTTTCTGTTGGTGATGAGGAAAACAATGCTGCTATTTTTAAGAAATATATTCGCATTATCTTTTTTTTTTTTCTGCAATCACATTTATTTATTGAGAACTTTTGATGAATAAAATATTAGGCCTGGTCTTTTGCCTACTTTACCCTTAATCTTTTTTTTTTTTTTTTAAATACTTCAAGTTCTAGGGTACATGTGCATAATGTGCAGGTTTGTTACATATGTATACTTGTGCCATGTTGGCGTGCTGCACCCATCAACTCGTCAGTACCCATCAACTCGTCATTTACGTCAGGTATAACTCCCAATGCAATCCCTCCCCCCTCCCCCCTCCCCCCTCCCCCTGATAGGCCCCAGTGTATGATGTTCCGCTTCCCGAGTCCAAGTTATCTCATTGTTCAGTTCCCACCTATGAGTGAGAACATGCAGTGTTTCGTTTTCCGTTCTTGCGATAGTTTGCTGAGAATGATGGTTTCCAGCTGCATCCATGTCCCTACAAAGGACACAAACTCATCCTTTTTTATGGCTGCATAGTATTCCATGGTGTATATGTGCCACATTTTCTTAATCCAGTCTGTCACTGACACATGCACACATATGTTTATTGCGGCACTATTCGCATTATCTTTAAGCATTCATAGTGTTTTGCACTTTTTCTTGGATAGTGCTTGAAAAAGTCATATTCGGCTCTTGAAGTTTCAGGAGCATTGTTTTCACTTTGACTGGATCACTTTCCTCCTAATACCGCCTTTATTCCTCTGTTTGATTGGGGTATAAAATCAAAGTATTTTTTTAATTGATTGCTTCTAATAAATAATCATCACTCTTCTAAAAACAAACAAACAAACAAAAAAACCTTTAAATTTTTTTGTCATTAGTTGTCTGGATTTTGAAAATTCTCCCAAGTAGTTATCTCATTTTGGTAAAATAAATTTGATTTTAGTAATACTGTTTAAATTTAGAAACTTCTAAATGGTGTCTTTGTCTATTGAACTAAATGAAGTTTCTTCACATTGACTTATTTCAGTTTATTTCATTAGAAAAATCCACAATACAAAACATAAGCTGAAGTGAGACCAGATACTAAAAGTGATGATTAAAAAGTCTTTTAAGTCCTACCACCTTTAAAAATATTATCAAATCAAGGTATACTTTTATTTTTCTGAAGGAGTTTTTCTCTTCTTTAAGAGATGGGGTCTGGCTCTATCATCCAAGCTGGAGTGCAGTGGTGCAATCATAACTCACTGCAGCCTCACACTCCTGGGATAAAGTGATCCTCCCACCTCAGCCTCCCAAGTAGCTAGGAGTACAGGAGCACACCAGCACACCTATTTACTTTTATTTTCAATTTTTCAGAGATAGGTTCTCACTATATTGCCCATGCTGATTCTAAACTCCTGGCCTCAAGTAATCCTCCTGTCTTGGCCTCCCAAAGTGATGGGATTACAGGTGTGAGCCACTATTCCCAACGTAATTTTCTTATTAATGTTAAGTTTAAATAAAGATCCTTTCTTACTCTCAAATTTACTTTGTTCCTCTGGACACCATGAAAGAAAAATTGCTTTCATTCTTTATATTATTTTATATAAAAACAACCTTAAAATATCTATACTAATCTCTTACCACTCACTGAAAATTAAATAAAATTATGAGTGCCTACTATGTAGAAGGTATTATGCTGTAGCAATAGGCATAATCAATATTATAAAATGAACAATGGAATCACGAGAAGCTAGCTGGAACTGTTATTAAGCTTTTGGCTAGATTTAGCTTGAGGCAACTCAGGCCAAGACTGGAAATAATAAACTACACTGAGGCAGCCCACGATGTCAGGCTGAAGCCTGATGAATGAGATGGAAACACAAGGCATTAGTCAGTGGGCTTTGCTTTCCCTGTTCTAAGTGTATGATATGAACTTGGAAAACTAGAACTTTCCCCTAGGCAGGGAAAGAGATGCATGAGTGCTTCTCCAGGATGGGCAGCTGCCAGTCTAGAAAACAAGCTAACCAGTGTACCAGTGACAGCCAAGAAAGCCAGGAAGCTTGGAGGCAGGCAAGGATGATTAATATTCAGCCATTTATCCACCCACCAGGACTCATTCACACTTCAAACAACAAAAGTTGAATACAAAAAGCAATTATTTTTCCCCATATAGGCTTTTGCATTGCCTTGATTGCTAACTAGCTTGCTTAGTAGTCACTGTGATTAAATTATCCATGTTGTCTTCATTTTCTTTATCCTAACACCCTAGAAATACACAGTAAAATTGTTGGTGATTTGTTTCCAGCTAAATATTTTGTATTATATACAGAAATTTAGAGTCCTGTAATACCTTTATATGCTTCCTGTTCTAAATTACCTTAGAAAATTAACAGGATTGTATTTCCCATACTAATGATAAAACTGGGACCGTAAAAGGACAAAAACAAATTCAGGAGGTCAAACAAAGGTGACTGCAAACCTTTATGGGTTATGCCATCCTTCCCTTGTCCTATTTGCTCAGTGTTGCTCTATTGTTATTGAAGTCCCTGCTGTTAGGTAAAAATAAATCATAATTAGTATTAATAAGTTACCTTTTGGGTAGTAGGATTCCTAGGTGAGACTGGCATAGACTAAGCCTTCCAGAAGAGTCTAATTAGAGTGTTATTATTCTCTAGCTATTACTTGCCAATTATTTAACATAGTTTTTGATCACCAGCTTATTTCAACATCTAAGAATATTAATGTACAGTTGAGACATCTTTTTGCGATTAGCTCTCATACCTCCTGGAAACAAGTATGTTTCTAGGGGAGTAAAGGAAGGAAAAGCCAAGATTATCTTGCTTGAATGATTTAGAACATTAAATATCCATCTCTATTTCTGTGGCATGAATTCATTCACTGAAGTTCATAACAGGATAAGGTTCACGAGGCTTAGGAAATTATATCCAAACTCCATTTATGAGCATCTGTCTACTTTAAGCCTCTATAGTCTTTATAATATCTGGGGAAAGTTGGAAGACTAGATTAAACTGTTAGAATCTCCTGAATCCACTAGTTAATAAAATGCACAAAATATAATAAAGAATAAGTTAAAGAAAATATCAGCAAGAGTTTAAAAGGGAAAGAGGTGCAACCTTACACTTTACACTTTAAACTGTGGAATATAACAGCCAAATAAGAAATGGGCCGGGCGCGGTGGCTCAAGCCTGTAATCCCAGCACTTTGGGAGGCTGAGACGGGCGGATCACGAGGTCAGGAGATCGAGTTCATCCTGGCTAACACGGTGAAACCCCGTCTCTACTAAAAAATACAAAAAAATAGCCGGGCGAGGAGGTGGGCGCCTGTAGTCCCAGCTACTCGGGAGGCTGAGGCAGGAGAATGGCGTGAACCTGGGAGGCGGAGCTTGCAGTGAGCTGAGATCCGGCCACTGCACTCCAGCCCCGGCGACAGAGCGAGACTCCGTCTCAAAAAAAAAAAAAAAAAGAAATGGAAGGTTTTGAGTTTGCCTAGAGTTCAACCCCTACTTCTCACATCTCTGCTTAAATACAATCAGGAAAGAAGGTAACGAAATGGCATCTTCATTAATATCTTGCAATTTTCTGAACTGGGGGAATAAATGGTCAGTAATAGGAAAGGTCAAGGGGCAAGATTTTGTGAGTGGTAGCTCTGACGTATCACTCTGAGAACTTTAGTAGAGACAAAAAGCATATAGAGGACTTCCTACTCTCCAGGACATTGTGTTACCAGGGATGGGGATGTTGGAGGCTATAAAAGGGCCAGTAAAAAAACTCCTTTCTTTTGTTTATCAGTTCCCAAACCTGTCAAAAAATACGACAAAAGAATTAGCATGCAGAGATATAAAAAACTGACCTTACTACTAATAAAACCGTGTAAGAGAATGTAGCATATACCTGCAAGAAAGTGGACTTCCTGATAATAAATCATAGAATTAGACTGACTGACCCATGCCTTAACAACCTGGTCTGGAAATCTGCAGACCTCCCCAAGTGAAGGCACACCTTCGTAAAACTTAATGGAATCAAGGAGCAGACCAGAGTCCATGCTTCATACAGGTGCCTTGGTTTTCAAAAGGAGAGTGGCTTAGCTATACATACCTACTTTCACGGCCCAAAACACCGTGTAACATTCATTTCAGCTGGTCTTATTTTCAAAGGTAGTAGAAAAAGAGGTCAGGTCTGTTGAGGGAAAATGTCTTACAGATAAAAGTCAGAGGACTAAAGAGTAAGCACCCTTCCCAATTGGGCTTATTCTCCTGTCTGGATAGAGTGGGTTCTGCTATCAGAAATGTAATCAGGTCTTAGAAGAGAGATCAGAGACTTCAGATGAGCCTAGCCTCATCCCAGCTCTCCTTCTATCCCCCAGAAGTCCTAGGTCTCAAGAAAATTAATAGATAGAACTGGTAATAGGGAGAGAAAGGCAAATTGGTACCAGCTAAGAAGAGCAACAAGGGATCTCTCTCACATTTTATCAGAGCAAAGATGTCTGTACCTGAGAGATAAATGAAAAGTAATGGCATGGCAATTTTGCAAACATAGTATAAACACATGTGAAGGAAAGAACGAACAAAGGAAGAAAAAACAACAAATGAGATATGCAGAAAGGAGACAAAATTATTAAATGGAAGAGAATATCATGTAAGAAATCAAAGCAACACCACAAAAGAACACAAAAATTAACATAATATTAGAAGAACTCAAAACTGAGTTAACAGAATGAGATTAAGAAACACAGTAAATTTAAAACAAGTATAGAAACAAATAATACCGTTACAGATATGTTGCTTAATAAATAAGAACAAAATAGATATGGATGAGAAGAAAAAATGGACATAATTATAATGGGTAAACGAAAAGAAAAAAGGCTACAATAGAAACTAGTGATAAGGTGAAAAGTACATAGAACAGATGAAAATGATCCAATATAAAGATGTTTGTTGTCTCTGAGATAAAAATAATATATGATGCATAAAATATTTGGAAATACAGGAAAATGCATATGAAATGTAGGAAGATATGACTGCAGATTGAAAAGATAAAATCTCACGGGAAACCCTGATGAAAACAAGCAGTATGAAGGTAAATCATGGTTAACCTACTGAACTATAAAGATAACGGAAGAATTTTGACTTCCGAGCACAAAAAAATCACCTACAAGAGAGAAAAGTAAATAAATGTAGACTGAGATCTAGCAATTATCGATGCTTAGCATTGATTATTTAAAGTAATAAATACCCTTGCTATTATTTACAGCAATAATCAAGCTAAAAAAAGAGTACCTTCTAAATTATTTTTTTAGGAAAGACATTTTGACTCAAAATCATGCTTTGACAAATTTTCCTTCAGATTGGATGTCAATACGCTAATACTGAAAACATGAGCTAACTCAGAGAGTAAGTAAACATTAAAATAATTTTAAATGATATAAATCCAGTGAATCAAGAAATAAATCATAATCACTAAATGTTAACATGAATAAATCTGGTGGTGTGGTTTAGAATGATATATTGAGATATTAATTTCTCCTGCTTTATACTGTTTGAGTTTATTTAAAATAAACATCGATCATTTTAATAAAAAAATGAAGACTGTACTTCTCAAACAGAAATAGTATGATTCTGTTTGTGGAAAATTTTTAAAAGTTTAAATTAATTTAGAGTTACAGAAATAAATTAACATTTGATTAGGCCTAAGTGTAGGGAGTTGCCTGCAAAAATCATGGGGAAACATTTCAGTGATGAAAATTTATGCCTTGACAGGGGTTGCGCTTACCCTGGTGCATCAATTTGTCAAAACTCATATAACATTCTACTGAAAATAGCATTTTATTAAATGCAAATTATACTTTAATAAAATCAACTTTAAAAATGCACTGTGAGAAACTCATAAAAACTATCAATAGCATAGACATAGGTATTTGCCTCTCAAATATCCAAACAAACACACACCCACAAATACTTTCAACCTGGTGGCCAAGATTATTTTCCTGCTAAACGCAATCACACAAAATTTGATTGTAGAATTTAGGAAAAGAGGTTAAACAAAAGCTCCAAAAAAATTAAAAGGACTGATCCTCTTAGAGATGCACAAAGATTCCCCATAAGGGACAGCTCTCCGTAAAGCCTTTCCCATTCCCAGTAATCTGTATACATGTCATCAATCCATAGTGATTTTATGAGTTTCAGAAAAAATATTCAAAATTATTTGCCAAACTTTCCTTTTAGACTCTAGATTCAATATGTTGCAATACAGAAAAACCTGATTGCTACAATTCAGTGTGTGTCTGCTTTGATATCTTTCATTCTGAAATATAGTCTCACTGTAATATAATCTAGTCATCACTGTAATATAATTTAGTCATTATTAATTTAATCCTTATATATGTAAGACATGCTCAAAATACTTGAATCCTAAATTCAAGCTTTTAATACTCTGAATTTTTATGATCCATATGACTTTTACTATCATAAATACTTATGTTTTACTCCATACATCTACGTATATACTGTATATATAGGTAGATAGGTAAGGAGATGATAAATGGATAGATACACACAGAGATTATTTGCTTTCCCTAGACATCTCCAAATACCCACATATCCTTTCCACGTCTTGCAAACTATTCTCAGAGTGGATTAATGAGAAACTAATGCAGTTCAGTTTTATGCACCCTAACTTGCAGGAGCTCTTATGAGTATTGCGAGTTGCCATAGGGTTACCGGAACTTACTGCTTTGAGAGTTTTCAGGTAATAGCAAAGAGAGATGGAGCCCTACTGGAGCTCAGTGTACTTCCTGAATTGAGGTGACGGAGCTGAGAATGTGTGGACACCAAGGTGCCAGAGCTCATAGGGCAGAGTACCAGAGAAGAAAAAGCTACAGTCAGGAAAGGGAAGCATCTTAAAAGCCCCAAATTGAAAAAGAAATGACAAGAAAACCCTGTCGATCTACAATGTCTTGCCAAATTACTACCATTGGTTATTTTACCATCGGTGCCAATGAAGTCTCACAAATTCTAGGTAGTATTGTTCTTCACTTTGCCCATTTGATGGGCAAAAAATATTATTTCATCTTAATTGTATTTAACTGATTTAGGAAGATATAGAACATTCTGCATAAGTATATTGGCCATTTATATATGTTTTTCTTCTGGGACTGTCAAAAAAGAATTTTAGAACAGACAATTTGTAAACACAGGCAGGCATGATGGAAATCTGTCTTTATGTTGTGAGACCCCCTAGCTACAGCATTGAGTTTGAGAAGCTGAATTCCTTTGAGGGGATCCTATAAATAACAATGCAAGGCATCAAAAACATTAAGGTGCTGGGCATAGTTTACATATATCCCTATATATACTTAAAATTTTGACAACAGAGATTTTGAGAACATAATATATATAATGTTGGGCAAAAGGGAAAGAGTAGACCTCTTTCTGTTATCAAAATTCTGATGAGAATTTTAGCTCAACAAAAAGTATATTTGAGCCACAATAAGTGAGGCAAAAAGCCATAGATGTGATAGTAAAAGACAAATAAAGACTTGGACTCAAGTTTCTAGCACCGTGCTTGACATATACTAAATGCTGAATAAATATGTGATGAATGAATGAATGAGCAACTTAATAGCTTAAAACAAATTTGTCTAAATGGTCTCCCCCAGTAATATTTTTTTCTGCTAAAATCCTTGTGATGTAATTTCTTACCTATCTGCTGAAATGTAAACTCCCAACAAGATGCTGCTAGATGCTTCATATTCGGAATCTAGGTGATATTGAACATAAAATACATATTTATTAAATGAGCAAATGAAGGGAAGAATGAAGAAATGAAAGAATAAAATATGATAAAATATTTTATGTACTAGGGTTCACAACAAGTTCTCTCTTCCACATTTCTTATATGGAGACACGTTTATCACTTCAGCAGCACTTTATGGCTAAGTACAATGGCTCATGTCAGTAATCTCAGCACTTTGAGAGGCCAAGGCAGGAGGATTGCTTGAGACCAGGAGTTCAAGACCAGCGTGGGCAACATAGCAAGACTCTGTCTCTACAAACATAAATAAATAAATAAATAAAGCTGGGCATGGTGGCACACATCTGTCATCCTAGCTACTCAGGAGCCTGAAACAGGAAGATTGCTGCAGTGAGCCATGAGTGCACCACTGCACTCCAGCCTGGACAACAGAGACCTTGTCTCAAAAATGCCAAAGAAAGGACAACAGAAAAAAACAAAAAACAAAAATCAAATCAGCATTTTATTCCCTAACTGAAGATGAGCTCTGGGACTTAGATATTGCCTGAATTTGTGCGTTGTAGAACAAATATAATAGAGCTTTGGAATTATGTTCTTTATAATTTAGAGAAAAATGCAGTTTTCTCTCTTTTTTCTCACTGTTTCTAAACTGTTCCTGAATATCATTTCTTAAACTGCCCATCAAATTATAAGCAAGTAAAATCAGTACTTTCTGAGTAAAAGGCAGAACTTGGTCTGCAGGAATCAGAATTTATATAATTTATCAAAAATGGTAACAATTAATTTAAATTTGCTTTTTTTTCTTGTTTGGCAGTTGTCAGTTTTGCCCCAGCATTAAAACATAGGTATGATTACAAAAGTCTTGTTTTTCCTGCCACAATCTTATGGGGTCTGGTCTGCCATCGCTAATTAACACTGAACACTTAAAATGGCAATTTAGTACATGCCTCAAGAAGTTGTGAATTTTATTGTAATTTTAGATTGAATTTTACAATAAAATATATATATGTTTTTTACAGGAGACTAGTCATTCAAATACAGTTTTGCTGAGTCCTAAGTGACAGAAAATAGTAATTGTAAAAAAAAACAATGAAGATAAACAAAACAGAGGATATTTTAAAAGAAGATTTGTAACAGCATATCAAAATGAAACCTGTCACTACTTTGGATTGGATTGTTTATTATCTCTTAAAATCAAATTAATTTTGTTTTCTTAAATCCTCTAAAAATGCTCACTGAGTTTCCTGGTCTTTTCTAAATTGAAGCTATGGCACATTCTTTAATGTAAAATATGATTTAAATATTTTGACTTGTACTTTGTTTTAACAGCATTTCCTCCATATTTAGAGAGCTCTTTTTAGATTCCAGTTTCTTTCTATTTTATAGCATTAAGTGAACACAGAATTTTACAGCTGTAGTTTTGATAAAGACAGTTTCACTTTCCTCTGCTTAAAAAAATCAGAGACATGTATTCATCCCATCAGGAGAAAAGCATCAATAATGCTAGTTTTTAAAATTTGATCTCTCTGATATTAGTAAATGTTGCATTTAAGAAAAATAATGCGTTTTCAAATATCACATACATATTACTGCTATTATTTTTCTATTTCTTTAAACATTTTAAAACTTGCTTCAAGTGCCAATATTTAAATGATATTTTATAAAATTAAGCAATAACCATAATTATCACTTAACTTTACTAGCCAATTATTGAAATGCCTTGCTTTTTAAGAATAATTCAACATAATATTTTATATGTTCCCAATCTGAAAACCCCAAAAATTTCTGGTCATACATGTAGCAGACCTTTCAAACTGAGTAAAATAATATATCTTGCTCTTCAATCTTGATAACATTTTATGATTGTCTGTGGCTTCTGGAGTGGAGACATAATAGAGGAAAATGGGAACTAGCTGTCAGAAGGTATGAAGAATTGCTACAAGTCATTTTGTTTGTTAAAGGTCAATACAAATTTCTAGGGCTTGGTCAATAAAATAGGCCCAGATATTGTATCAAATCACACATTACACTTGCAAAAAAATAAATCAATATTTGTGAGAACGTCTTATATCACTACCATTTTAAATGAATACTTACGTATAAGGGATATAAACAAAAAGCTTCACTTTTTCTCTAAAGTTGGTATTTTCTCCAATTTTGGGAAAAATTTATGTATAAAATGTGAAAGTCTTTTTTTTCTTTTTTTATGTTGTAGGAGAAAACTTAGTAAATATCTTTAGATGATTCTTCAGAGTAATTCATTAGCATCTATTTCCTAGGTAGAAAAAGAGGGGCTGGAGGATTAGGACCAAACTCAGTCATCTCCACAACTGCTATTACTCACCATGTTCAAATCACTTGTGCGCAGATCCACATTATTAGGCTCAGAAGGGTCAGAGGAATGGACAGAGTTTTGGTCATTTTGTTACCTTGTATACATGTATCCACAGGCTTCTGAGCTCTGTGCTATTTGTGTGAGCTTCTCATTTTGTATGGAGGCGTATTCCTGGCCAGAGGTGACTAAATCACATATTGTCATCTTTAGTGAACTTGTGTTAGTCATTCACCGCCGCCCCTTTTCTCACTTGCCATTTATGTTACCAGAACAAGCATGCTTTGTAAGCCTCATCCAAATTCTGTTTTATTTTTGGATGTGCTTTAAAAAGAAAAATGCTTGGCTAAAGAGTCATTGGAGTGAGGATATATTTTAATCTTTATAAGTGGAGAACTTCTCCATTGAACTCTCTAAGCTGTTCAGATGAGATCACTAACATTTCCATATTAAGATATTTTCCAAATAATCTAGCTTTCTGAATCCAAAAATGGCTTAAAATAAATGTTTGCAAGGAAAATACAGATGAGATATATAAATGCTGGCTTAAGTAAGACAAGGGAAAGCTTTTGTGAAAGAACACCTTGTCCTGAAAATTATAAGGTCTGACAATTCACTGTTTCAGTTTATCTTTCATTTCTGCTAAGTGTTGCTAGTATTTTCCATCTCCAGCATTTTCCACTGACACTGGTGGTCATATGATAAAAAGATTGTTTTTGAGGACTTCAACATTGCCTGTTGGACTATAGCCGACTGTAATGAACACGAGTTCCCAGAGTGATGAGCGCAGTGTCGTGTGAAGACTGTGGTGTCAGATGGCGTGGTGTTGATCTTGGCCTCTAGCACAAGCTAACTGCATGACCCAGGGAAACTTGCTTAATTCCTCTGTGACACATCAGCTTCATTTCTAAACTTCATAACTAATAAAGTTACCTAAAGCATAAGGTGTTTTGAGGTTGAATGAGATAATACCATGCTTTGCAATAGTAAACATTCAAATAACATTATTATTGATAAAACTTCAGTAGTCTCTGCTCTTGCTCTTGCCTGCCTCTAGTCTATGCTTCCCGCAGCAGCAGGTGTAATTGTTTTAAAAATTAAAACAAATCATATCACCAGTGTGCTCAAATTCTCCAGGAACCTTCTGTGCATGTAGAATAAATTCCAAATCCCTTACCAAGACCTTAAAATGCATGGTGATCTGACTGCAGACTGTCTCTCTGGCCCCATCTCCTGGGGCTTAGTGTTCCGGCCACACGGACCTTCTTGTCCCTCTAGCACACCAAGATCTTCTTGCCATAGGACTTTGCACTATCTCTTCCCTTTCCTTGGAGCACAGGATCTCTGCTGATTGACCCTTTATTTTCCTACAGGCCTCATCGCTAATATAAGAGAACTCTTTCTTAACCACCATATTGCTCGGATTCTTTTCTTCATAGAATTCAACACTAGCCAAAATTATCTTCTTTATGTCTTTACTATTTGTCCTTTGCCTCTCTCAGTAGGCTAAAAGGTTCACAGGTACATGGACATTTTCTATGATCCCTAATGCCACAATATCACTTGATAAATATTTGCTTAATGACTGAATATTACAATTTGACTTAAAGGTGAGGTAACTTAAGATAATTTGATCAAAACTCACATCAGACTAAAAATTTTTATGGCAAGAGAAGATGGTTTCCAGGCTAGAACACAATTGTTTTATTTCAATTTTATAATTTCTCTTTGTCAGGGTTATGCACACCAGGAAAGGGTATTAAAAAAACAAACAAATTATCATATAAGACTCAAAAACAAAGTTCCAAGTCAAGAAACTATGTGAATATGGGTAAAGGTTGTAAGATGACAGAAGAAAAGCCTAGATACAGTGAAAAAGACCTGGTCTCTTAACTTTCCACCTTTTTATAATTATTATTTTCATCCAGAAAGACTCTCTCTCTTTTTCTCCCTCCTCAATTGTTTTTGCAGATCTGTTAATTAATCCTTTAGGTTCTTATAGTCTTGAACATCTTATCATTTACAACATTGGCATTAAACAAATGACACATTTAAAACTGGAAAACTTGAAGAATGATTAATAGGACATTGTTTTCTAAAGAAATCTGAACAAGATAATTAGTGCATATGCTCTAGGCCTTAACCATGCTGAGCTTTTACAACTCTTAAACCTTAGGGTGCAAAAATAGGGGTTAAATGCACTGAGGAAGGTAGTCAGACCACAGCTGTGACTTTAGTGGGATTCAGCCTACTGGTTACAACCTAGCAAGCAGGGTGCCAGGGAATGAACATCATATCTCACTTCTTCCAGTCTCCCAGCATCTATCCATGGTGCCTCTAATTGGCCCACAGGGCAAGTCCATATCAGTAATACCCCCTACACTTTTCCCAACAGGGAAGCACCCAATTGGGGAACAGTGGATTTGAAGGTACAGAAAAAAGACCTTCAGGACATCTTCTCCTCTACAGTTTGTGACTCATCTTTAACATATTTGAAATGATACCAAACTCTAACAAAACCTTTGCTATTTAAGCCCCTCTTGAATCACACTTGTGCTCTGAATACTACACATTCAAGGTCGTGTGCTTCTCTAAACTTTCCATTCTTCACTCTCCAGATTGTCATTGCCGCCTCCTGATAGGTTTTGTTCTTTCTGCCAAAATATATGCTAATCTCCAAGCAGAAAGAATGAATAAGCAAAAAGTGCAGTAAATACTAAATAGCTTCTACTTTTTCTCCTTTTTCCCCAAACTCTTAAGAAATCTATTGCCTCTACTCCTATTTTCTTATTATCTCCCCTCTTCTACACTTCAACAATTTAACATTTGTTCATTAAACTCTCAAACACCCACTAAAATTAGTTTAAGTTCAGTTTAACTCTAAACAAATCATATGATCTTTCCTCATTTTTTCACCCTTTTATCTCTGTCTCCAAAAGCACTGTAATCATCAGCACTTTTTCCCACTCTTTCCCTCAGTATTTCCAACTATGCTTCAATTTTATCCTAACTCGACATAGTTTTAGCTCTTCTTTCTTTCAGATCTCCAGTGTATGGCATTACATGATTTCAAATACTTTTATTTATTATTTTACAAGTGAAAACTCTCTCCAATTCTATTTTTATCCATCTAAATAGTTATGTCCTCCTTTACATATCTCAGTTTCACTATTCTTACAGTATCTGTGGAGAAAAATATATTTCATTGTTCTTACTTATAAACAAATTGGTGGTCAAGTCCTATTGCATTTTTTATACTCTCTTTACTATCAGTTTTCATCATCACCTTATCACCATCTTACCAAATTTAAGCCTTGACGTTTTTGCTTGGATTGCTAATGCCAACTAATGTGTTTGCTTGCCTCCAAAATCTTCCTGAACCAAACTACCTTTCTCAACACTGGTTAAAAACATCTTATAGCATCATAACCTTAGAAAGAAATTCCCCCAAAGAGAAATTTTCAATTGCACTTCCGTTGCATTCTAAACCCTAATACACATAATAATTTCCCCCACGATCTTATAATTGTCCAGTCAATGTTTAATTTTTATGTATTTGACATAAAAAATTTACAAATAAAAATTAGTATTATAACAGCTAAAATGCAAATATTATTCATAATTTTATTAAGTCATTGAGAATGGAATGTAGTTCTCTAATGATTTTATTGTCAGGATTCATTTTCTGAATTTTTGCAAGGTATGTGTGGGAAGAAGGAAAGCATTCAAATCCACACAGATTTATGAAATTTTCAAATTAAAATATTTTCACTATTGTCAGTAATTAATTTTATGCTCAATGTCTTGTCCCACATCTCTTTAAGATCATGGCAAAATGTAGCCTTCCAACTAAATTTAGCATTTTAACTGCAAAATTAGATCTTGCTCCTCTTCTATCATGAAAATGTTGACTGAAATGATAATAGGGAATAACTATAATTTTGATATTAATTATAAATAGAACTACATTCATAAGAGTCTAAATAAAAGAATCTAGAAATTCTCATGCAGAATTAATTGTGCTTCTAGAAAAGATTTTAAAATTATTTCAAAATGAGTATAACTACTTAATATTTAGTGGGAGGCTCTAAAATAGCATTTGAAACTATGTTAAAAAAGGTATCTTCACACTGATAAATACATGATTTTTATTATTAGAATGACATTTGAATGTTTAACATTAATTATGTGCTTATCATCACAAATAATATTTGAAGTTTCTAACTATGATTTAATGTTGCTATACAGATCTTAATAATTTGGCTAAGACCCATGTTCATTAGCATTTATAAATAATAAAATTCTTGAAGAATTAAACTTTTCACTTTCCATAATTGTATTTGAAATTGTTCTATGATTCAAAAATATATAGTAATTCAATACAGGATCATAATCTTAAATTATATTTTATAGAAATTATAAGATTAGAATAATGCCAATATACTTTGAACTAGTTGCCTTGTCATCTAGACATAATGAAAATTACCTTCAAAAATACAGTCCATTTAATATGAATACATATAAAAGGAAGTACTTGTTAACCTTAAATAGTCATTTAGACATGAATGTCTTAAAGTACTTGGTGAAGACTGAAATATTTGATGGAATAATTCCTAGAAAATATATTTTTACCATCTTGTTATTTGATTAACTGATCATACAGCCTATCATGAGGACATGCTTAATTAGCTAATTAGACTAGTTAGAATGAAAGTCTAACCACGATCTTGATTTAAAACATTCAAAAAGTTTTTCATCTTCCAAAAAATACTAAATTAAAAATTTAGCCACGTTCAGCCTGTGTAAAGTAACAATGTCAACTGGCCAAAACCTATTGCCAAGTACACATTTTTGCAGTTTCTGGAATGTTAATAGTAGGTTTTAGTGTGCTATTAACTGTTACACTCAACAATAGGCACTCATCAGTATTCTGCTAACATTTTAAGACTGAATTGTGTGGGACTTACTGTGAACTTCAAGGTTTACCTGACCGTGTAGTAACAGTGGTCAAATTTTACCAAGATGGTCTCTCCCATATAGCAATATGATAAATCAATTATAATAGAGCTTTATTTTTTTAGAAAATTTTTTATTCTTCATTTTCTTTCTTTTAGTCAATGAATGATTAAGACAGGGAGACCAGACACTTTTCTAATTAAACATAGAAAATAATTTATAAGGAAGGTGATTGATTTACCAAAATGCATACAGATATATAGAAACAAAATACTAGAACCTAGGCTTCTTGATACCTTATGTTTTTTTCCAGTGAGCAACAATGTGTGAAAAGGAGTGGGCACGTTGTACCAAAGGTTATTTTATCACTATCATTATCTCCAGAGATTGTTCCACTGATAGGCTCAATACAACCCACATTTCTATTTCTGCTACCATGAGATTTTCTAACCAATATTAGCTAGTTCATTTTTCTGTTCTCTCCCTCTTTAAAATATCGAAACAGTATGACCCTAACCTTTCTCTCTACAACTCCATCAATAGCATTTCAGCTGCATCACTTCCCTGCAATGGACTCCATGTAAATTCTTTTGACTTTCTGGAACAGTGGTTGTGGTAACTCCTACATGTTCACCTAGAACCTTGGAAATCTAGTTGCATTGGCTCACATAGGTAAAATGATTGCTGCTAATACTGCTTCAGAAATTGAGGGACAAAAAGCTCTGACTGTCTTCCGACTTTATCTTCTAATAAATACGTCTTCGAGAATACCAGTATGGCATAGGTTAAAAACAGGTTGTTCATAAGATCAATCTGAAGGATTCAGAATAATTTCATGGAATCTAACATTAGGAAGAATATTCAAAATCCACAGAAGTAGGAATGCTCTAGTCTGCCACTCCCTTTGTCTTTCTTTATACTCCTGAGTGTTCACATTCTTTTCTCCTCTTTTTTTCTAAGTGTTATCTACTTCATAGTTTTTCTGTAAACTCACTTCTCTACTTATATATCCAATTACACATGGCCAGCTGTGGCTTTGCTAAAATTATTACATTAGTTTTTTATCTTTAATGATTGTCTGACTTAAATATTTCCAGTTAAATGACTCCATTTTTGTGTCTCAATGTTAATTTCTGGAAGAAAATCTGATTGAAACAGCTCGTGTTGAGTCAGTGCCTGGTTCCCCTATCCCCTTCAGCCACATCTAGAGTTGCATAACCATGTGACAAGTAGTGCTTCCTCTTGCAAATTGGAAAGAGGAGCCAGTTGGCTCCTATGAGGAAAAGGGTTTGGAATTGCTCAGTAACTCTGGCATATCAGTTTTTGAAATTGGAAACTATAGTATGTTAGCTTTTATAGGACTAAAATGCAGTTACTGAGGGTCTACAGAAGCTACAATTCTAATGAAATATTTTCAGCTCTGAATTTTCTGGAAAAAAAGAGTGCATTCATTAGCACTAAAAATAATCATACACATTGACCCAATAATTCACTTCTAAAAATTTGCATTTAAAAAAACCAGGCCAGGAGCAGTGGCTCACACCTGTAATCCCATCACTTTGAGAGACCAAGGTGGGCAGATCACGAGGTCAAGAGACTGAGACCATCCTGGCCAACATGGTGAAACCCTGTCTCTATTAAAAATACAAAAGTTAGCTGGGTGTGGTGGCATGTGCCTGTAGTCCCAGCTACTTGGGAGGTTGAGGCAGGAGTATCGCTTGAACCCAGGAGGCGGAGGTTGCAGTGAGCTGAGATTGAACCACTGCACTCCAGCCTGGCAACAGAGCAAGACTCTGTCTCAAAATAAAACAAAACAAAACAAAACAAAAAAACGAGCAGAATTGAGATGCAAGATTTTGCAACCAGATGATATTTACAATAATTAAAAGCTAGAAATAACCTAAAAGTGCAAGAACAGGAAAGTTATTTAAGAAATATTCTGACATATAGCATATTATGCAGATTCAAACAATGATGTTGATATGTCTTTAATGATAGATGAAATACCAAAAATATATTTATGATAAAATGAAGGACAAATTTGTGTATATGCTGGGATATAAATGAATAAATAAGTTTAGTGCTCAGAACAATGCTAGACACATTTGATATCATCTCAGTTGTGCTTATGAATATATATGAATATACATACCAACATGTGCATACATAGATATATATGAAAAGTTAGAAACATTTTGTATACCTCCAAAATCACCAATCCCTTTGAAAAGCAAATTAATGAGACATTCCTTTCATTCAGACACTGTTCCCTTGTTTAGTATAGTAATCCTGTCAACCTTTCTTGCCCCAAACTCTATTTTAGCATAAGACAGCTTGGCAGTACCAGGAAGACGAGCTGGGATACCAGGAATTCTGAGACATATAATTCCACATGTTAATAAAGACACAGGAGGTGAATAAAATCAGGTAACTGGAATATAAATATTCTCTTCGTGATTCTCATATATTTTTAACAGAGTATCTATTAATGGCAGTAGAAAGGGGAAAATCTAAATTTCCTTTCACATCTAGAAATTTTCAAAATACTTTTTTTGTTTTATCTTAAGGTTTCCTGAAGTTTTTCTATTCTGATCCATAATACATGCAGGGACATTTTAGTATTAAAAACAATGTTTCTCCTCCCACCCAAGAAAAACTTTCGTGTAAAATTAACTCAAGAAAGATGAATAGTGGCCAGATGGATCATTTGAACCCAGGAGTTTGAGACCAGTCTGGGCAACATGTCAAAACCCCATCTTTAAAAAGAAAATACAAAAATTAGCTGAATATTATGGTGGGTTTATGTAGTCTCAGCTACTAAGGAGGCTGAGGTGGGAGAATCACTGAGCCCAGAAGGTTGAGGCTGCAGTGAGCCATGATCACACCAATGCACTATAGCCTGGGTGACAGAGTAAGACCTTGCCCCCCCACCCCCCCAAAAAAAGATGAATAGTGTTATATTGTTATATTTATCCTTCAGACTTAGAGAGTGCTTGGGAAACTATCACGTGTCATCAATGGTAAAGTGTATTCCGTTGAGGGCCACAGAATTTCATTATTTCAGATTCTGTGAAAGCTGTGAAAAACAAAGTTTGCTCCAAACTCCTGCTACAACAAAGGGAGTGTCTACTGACAGTTAAGGGGTAAAGTCTATATCACAAAATTCTATACTCCATCAAGTTTATTGCATAAAATAAATTTTTAAAATTACTTGAAATCATTCAAGGATAGAGAAAAGAATATGCTAGCTATCATTAATAAAATTTTGACTTGAAATTTTGTACCACATGTAAATATAAGATGAAGTAAATGTATGAACTTAAGAATGAGAAAGTATAACATAAACAACTATTAGTAAACATTAAAGTCATCTATAATAAAAATACATATTCATTTTGAATTGTAGTATAAAACAATTCAAATTCTTAGATTTATTTGGGGGTGTGTGTGTATGTGTGTGTGTGTGTGTGTGTGTGTGTGTTTATTCAGTCTTCACTTTGCATGGTGATAGAGGACCATAAAAATGATCAATGATCACCCAGGCTGAAACCATGCAAAGAAATCTTTATATTCAATGGGAAAATGAAATTTTTCAGTGACCTTATAATATTTTTGTCAAAACATTTAAAACACATACTATAAGGACATTTATAAATACATAGGAAAATAAAACAAAAAAATCAAGATTTACTTAAATACTGTAATTTAAAACATTAGGAGTCCTTAGAATTAAAGTATTTATTTCTTTGTAAAAATTTATCAGTGGTAGTTTGAACAGCATTTGCTTTCTTGTCATGCAGGAACCATGTTTTGTATGCCTTAGTGAGTTGTCAAAGTTCTATGTTTGGATCAGTGTATTAGTTTTCTTTTCTTTTTTTTTTTTAACTTTTAATTTTTATTATACTTTAAGTTCTAGGGTACATGCGCACAATGTGCAGGTTTGTTACATATGTATACTTGTGCCATGTTAGTGTGCTGCTGCAGTAACAAATTATCACAAGTTTATTGGCTTAAAACAATGCAAACTTATCTTACAGTTATGTATGTCAGAAGTGTGACATAGGTCTCACTAGGCTTAAATATCAGTGGGACTGTTTTCCTTTCTGGGGGCTCTACAAACAATCCATTTCCTTGCATTTTACAGCTTCCAGAGGCCATTTCTTGACTCATAGTCCCCTTCTTCCATCTTCTAAGACAACAACATTGTATTTCTCTGACCATTCTTCTATAATCACATCTCCCTCTCACTCCTATCTTCTTCCTTCCTCTTCCATTTTGTAATGACCCTTGTAATTACATTGGGCCCACCTGAATAATCCAGGTTAATTTGTTTAAAGTCAGCAGATTAGCAAAATCAATTCCATCTGCAACCTTAATTCCCCTTTTCCATGCAACCTAATATATTCGTCGGATTCAAGTATTAGGACACGAACATCTTTTGGAAGGCCATTATTCTGCCAACCATAATCACCTTCCAACATTTTATCCCTTGTGTTTTGATGATGCGAAACATCACCAAAGTTTCTTTAATGTGAAATATCTTGCCAGGGTCACTTCATCTGTAACATCTTCCTTTTCATCACAACCACTTTCCTCATTTATGTCAAAAGTTCACCTCCATTAAGTTCCTCTGGCTGTAGAGCTCAAGTCTCTCCTTTATGGCTACTTTATAATCCTGTGTCTTTTGTTGCATAAGCTCTTGATGAGATTGCCTTCTGAAAAAGACATTTCTCATCAATCATAAATATTTGATGATCATCATAACTCTCTGCATTAAGTAATCCTTGGAATCTGGGGATAAATTTTACAGCAGTCATCTTAGTTATGCTAGGAGTTTCATCAGATAGTTTAACATTAATCATTAATTTATGCCCACCTTTGAAACAATGAAACGAGCATTAACTGGCAGTAAATGCTCTTCTTCAGATTCCTTGTAATTAATTACTATTTTCTTTCAATGCAGTGTAACTTCCTCACTTTAGCCCAAATACTAGACAAACTAGTTTGTCTAGTGTAATCTTTGTTTGTGATCTTTGTTTAAATATAGCGTTCAAACCAAAATAGAAAAAAATGCCCCATTTAGCCATTGCAATGTCTCTTTTTTGTGCAATTTCAACTAAAAATGTTGAAGCAACTTTATTTACCCTGTTTTTGATATCCATTGGACATTTTCAGTAGGGTTCATAGATAGCTTTATGCAAGTCTAGGTCTTTCTCTATTAGCTTTCTTATTGCCATTTTAAAATCTTCTAATCACATCCAGCTTCACTGATAGCATTATCATTTTTGAGGTCTTTTTTTTTTTTTTTTTTTTGCTTACTTTCATTTTTGTTACCCAATTTCCGCTTCAAATTACTTACTTTGGTAAAATGTAGAATGTATGTATCATATGGATAAGGAAGCAACACAAATGCATGCTTTGCTGTGTGAGAATAAACTAAATAACAGATGAGCAATGTCTTAGTTCATTTTATGCTGCCATTACAGAATATCACAGACTACACAACTTACAGTGAATAGAAATTTAATGGCTCATAGTCTGGAGGTTGGGAAGTTCAAGACTGAGAAACCAGTATCTGGCAAGGGCCTTCTTACTGCATCATCCCATGGCAGAAGGCAGATGGACAAAGAGAGGGTATGTGAGAGAGAATGAACAAGAGGGGGCCAAGCTAGTCCTTGTATAAGGAACACACTGTCATGATTACAGACACACTCCTGTGATAACAGCAGTAATTCACTCATTAGGATGGTGTCCCCATAACACAAACACCTCTCATTAGACCCCATGTCTCAACACTGTCACATTGGGGATCAAGTTTTCAACACATAAACTTTGGAAACATATTAAAACCATAGCAAACAGTAATTAATAGACTTTGCAGTGATATGATTGGTCACTGATCATGATATGAAGCAATTATTTGGATAGTTATCAATGCATTGAAAGGCTAGCAGTGAAGTTTGCACTTTATGCAATTACTCACAGTTAGCATACCATAGTAACTGAAATTTAAGCCATATGGTTTGGTAATTGGTGTTATTTAACTAACTTCGGGAAATGAAATTTATGTATGTCATAACTGTCAAAGTGAGGACTTCCTGTGTATGTGTGTATAACATAGAGATATATATACCTAAAATTGCACATTATTTCAACAAACTCATAAGATATTATTTCTCTCGACTCTGTCAATTTAAGAAATATAGTTAAAATGTTTTTGAAAAGCATAGAGGCAAACACTAATGGAATTAAAAAAAAATGCACTTTCTTTTTTTTTTAAAATTTATTTATTATTATTATACTTTAAGTTGTAGGGTACATGTGCATAACGTGCAGGTTTGTTACATATGTATACTTGTGCCATGTTGGTGTGCTGCACCCATCAACTCGTCATTTACATCAGGTATAACTCCCAATGCAATCCCTCCCCCCTGCCCCCTCCCCATGATAGGCCCCGGTGTGTGATGTTCCCCTTCCCGAGTCCAAGTGATCTCATTGTTCAGTTCCCACCTATGAGTGAGAACATGCGGTGTTTGGTTTACTATTCTTGTGATAGTTTGCTAAGAATGATGGTTTCCAGCTGCATCCATGTCCCTACAAAGGACACAAACTCATCCTTTTTTATGGCTGCATAGTATTCCATGGTATATATGTGCCACATTTTCTTAATCCAATCTGTCACTGATGGACATTTGGGTTGATTCCAAGTCTTTGCTATTGTGAATAGTGCTGCAATAAACATACGTGTGCATGTGTCTTTATAGCAGCATAATTTATAATCCTTTGGGTATATACCCAGTAATGGGATGGCTGGGTCATATGGTACATCTAGTTCTAGATCCTTGAGGAATCGCCATACTGTTTTCCATAATGGTTGAACTAGTTTACAATCCCACCAACAGTGTAAAAGTGTTCCTATTTCTCCACATCCTCTCCAGCACCTGTTGTTTCCTGACTTTTGAATGATCGCCATTCTAACTGGTGTGAGATGGTATCTCATTGTGGTTTTAAACCGGATTCAGCAACACATCAAGAAGCTTATCCACCATGATCAAGTGGGCTTCATCCCTAGGATGCAAGGCTGGTTCAACATTCGCAAATCAATAAACATAATCCAGCATATAAACAGAACCAAAGACAAGAACCACATCATTATCTCAATAGATGCAGAAAAGGCTTTTGACAAAATTCAACAGCGCTTCATGCTAAAAACGCTCAATAAATTCGGTATTCATGGAACGTACCTCAAAATAATAAGAGCTATTTATGACAAACCCACAGCCAATATCATACTGAATGGGCAAAAACTGGAAAAATTCCCTTTGAAAACTGGCACAAGACAGGGATGCCCTCTCTCACCACTCCTATTCAACATAGTGTTGGAAGTTCTGGCTAGGGCAATCAGGCAAGAGAAAGAAATCAAGGGGATTCAGTTAGGAAAAGAAGAAGTCAAATTGTCCCTGTTTGCAGATGACATGATTGTATATTTAGAAAACCCCATTGTCTCAGCCCAAAATCTCCTTAAGCTGATAAGCAACTTCAGCAAAGTCTCAGGATACAAAATTAATGTGCAAAAATCACAAGCATTCTTATACACCAGTAACAGTCAAACAGAGAGCCAAATCAGGAATGAACTTCCATTCACAATTGCTTCAAAGAGAATAAAATACCTAGGAATGCAACTTACAAGGGATGTAAAGGACCTCTTCAAGGAGAACTACAAACCACTGCTCAGTGAAATAAAAGAGGACACAAACAAATGGAAGAACATACCATGCTCATGGATAGGAAGAATCAATATCGTGAAAATGGCCATACTGCCCAAGGTAATTTATAGATTCAATGCCATCCCCATCAAGCTACCAATGAGCTTCTTCACAGAATTGGAAAAAACTGCTTTAAAGTTCATATGGAACCAAAAAAGAGCCCGCATCTCCAAGACAATCCTAAGTCAAAAGAACAAAGCTGGAGGAATCACGCTACCTGACTTCAAACTATACTACAAGGCTACAGTAACCGAAACAGCATGGTACTGGTACCAAAACAGAGATATAGACCAATGGAACAGAACAGAGTCCTCAGAAATAATACCACACATCTACAGCCATCTGATCTTTGACAAACCTGAGAGAAACAAGAAATGGGGAAAGGATTCCCTATTTAATAAATGGTGCTGGGAAAATTGGCTAGCCATAAGTAGAAAGCTGAAACTGGATCCTTTCCTTACTCCTTATACGAAAATTAATTCAAGATGGATTAGAGACTTAAATGTTAGACCTAATACCATAAAAATCCTAGAGGAAAACCTAGGTAGTACCATTCAGGACATAGGCATGGGCAAAGACTTCATGTCTAAAACACCAAAAGCAACGGCAACAAAAGCCAAAATTGACAAATGGGATCTCATTAAACTAAAGAGCTTCTGCACAGCAAAAGAAACTACCATCAGAGTGAACAGGAAACCTACAGAATGGGAGAAAATCTTTGCAATCTACTCATCTGACAAAGGGCTAATATCCAGAACCTACAAAGAACTCAAACAAATTTACAAGAAAAAAACAAACAACCCCATCAAAAAGTGGGTAAAGGATATGAACAGACATTTCTCAAAAGAAGACATTCATACAGCCAACAGACACATGAAAAAATGCTCATCATCACTGGCCATCAGAGAAATGCAAAAAATGCACTTTCTAATATATTTAATGAAAAAAAATTACAGGACACACCTCTCCCTCAGCACTTCTTCTTATGATACATCCTGACTTGGAAACTGATGATTACAAAAAACAACAAAAATAATAGGAATCAGAAATTATATGGCTGTTATGGAAGGGGATAAAAAAATCATATAGAATAATAGATTAGTCCACTTTATGCTAATACATGTGAAAAAATCTTTATGAAAGCTATTTTTGGGAGAATACAAGCAGCCAATAAACTTAATAAAAAGAATAATCAATGGAGATCTATAAGTAATGTCAAAAAATACTTTCCCAACCAAAACTTTAATTTTTTGTATTTATTCATATTTTATATCAAACAATCACAAAATAATTAATTCCTGATATATTTGAACTTCTCTAGAATACAAAACATTGGAAACAATTCTCAGTAAGTCTTACACAATCTTGTATGCCTCACCTTTTGAGGCATACAGAATTGTGAAAATTCTTAACATCTAACTTGCTAGATACTATATTTTCGAAGATAGCAAGCAGCTTCAGAATATAGAAACACTGTTTGCCATTGAAGCAGATTTATTCACTGTCCAATATAATGAAAAATACCTCTCTGAAGAAGAGATGTGCATATACTGTTCACTAGCAGCCTCCTATACGGGATCGGGTTTTCTAAACTTAGGGTTTTTATCTTGTCACACACACCACTGGAGTATATATTGCATGGCAGTTCTCTTGTTCCCCTGTGGAAAGTGGGACTCAAGGAAGCAGCACAACATTGTTACTCTGGCTAGTCCTACTGTTGCTGGTAACACACTGTCTTTTATCTCCAACTCTGAGGTCTCCTTTCTTGTCCCAGTATCTCTTAAACTAAGTCAAGCTAACTTGTTTAGCTTGCCGGGAAGGTAAAAATCTTGAAATCTTTGCAGTTCTTGAAGAAACAACATGGAAAACATTTCAATTCCTTGAATAAACCTAATATGTAAATCAGGCAATGAAACTGTGAAAAGAAAATAACTACAAATTCATGTATAAAGGTGCATAAATCCCAAATAAAAATCAGCATACAGAACTCAGATCAATTTCACACCTATCATTAAACAACATATTATATTTAAGTCATATGTATTCTGGCAATATAATGGTACAACTAGAGTACAATTATATTTGGTGTGTTCATATTAATAATCCCAAAAATATTTATAAAATTTGGAATTAATTATTTAAAATATTATGATAAAATATATAACACTTTAAGAATATTTCTTAAGACAGATACCTGCACCCTAAGGTTAGAATATATGTTAAGTTAATTAGTGAATGACTAAACAACTAAAGAGAAAATTGTCAGAATATTTCCATTGAGGTCATGGATAAGATAAAGATTGTAATGCAAACTTCTATTATTCAAAATTAAGGTTTTTAAAGCAATAACCAAAGATGAGCTTTATGTATTGAAAAGGAGAAGGAAATTTTTGTATTATATTTAGATAACATTATTACATAATAAAGGAAGAAAAAATGATTCATTTAGATTTCAATCAAAATTGAAAATACCATTATAATATATTTTCAACCAGAAATTAAATAAAGAGCTTTCTTACCTCCCTAAAGTGATTGAAAATGAAGGATGATCAGGATCCATATCAAGCCAGGTACTAAAATTTAAGATATAGCTAAAATGAAATAATCAAAGACCCTACAATGTATACACTACTTTGTATTTGAATTGTCAATCACTCCTCAACTTTTTTCATTTTATATTTTAATATAGATTGGTGATTTTAGATACTACTTTCTTTTCTTATTTTTAGTTAATAATATTGATAGTTTAGGATATTATCAAAAATCACAAAATGTATAAAAATATGGAAATAGAAATAGAAATCAACCATAATTCCATTATATGAAGAAACATTTGTTTATTTTTATTCATTAAAAGAGAATATATATTGATGATGAAAAATGAGAACCTGCAGATAAGCCAAAAGACAAAACGAATTTAAAATCTCTCATAAGCACACCTCTTAGAGACAACTACAGTTAACACATTCATAAATTTATCTCCACACATTTTTTTATGCATACAGATTAAATGCCAATATTCTACTTAGCAACCTGAATTTTTCATTTAACTATACTTCACAAACATCTCCCAATACCAATGGATATTTATCTACAGCATCAGTTTTAGCTGGATGAAAATTGTTCTTTTTATTAATGCACTATAATTCATTTAATGACTATATATAAGGATATCTCCTCCTCGATATTTTAATTTAATAAATTAGGCTAAGGTGGATCTTTTTCAGAACCAGCTGGAGTTGTATAATCTAGGTTCCAGGCTTCAAAACTTGTTTCAAGACTAACAGTCACTGTGTTTCTGATCATTGCTAGTGTTACATTAGCCAATATATCCTGTCAGGGACTTAATTAAATGCAGTTCACAGCCATTGTTCCTTCAGAAAATTCAACAATTCATTCTGTAAGAAAAGGAGCAGGAGAGACTAACTCTAGTCTAAGTAAAGACTACGTTCTCTAAAGAAACTCCTGATCAGCAAAATCTCAATAATGATGAAATTTCAGTTGTCATGGATTAATGTGCTGTGGCCTACTGTTATCTGCCTGTGGACAAAAGAACAGACTAAGAAAGATAAAAGTGGCCCCTGACATTTGGGAACTAGTCTGGTACTATAAACTAAGCCTTGATTTTCTCCTGTTGAACATAAACAATGTTATTGAATATCAACATCAGAAAAGACCACCATCTTGATGATGGATCAAGAACAAAATAAGGCCATTTTACAATCACGCTTACACAGGGACAAAAACCTGATCATTGTGCAACCCACAAAAATGACCTCAATATTCCCCTTTCCTGCCTAATACAAGTGTGACTGTTTTCTCAACCAGTTACAGCTTTGACCTCATTCTAGCCTGCCCTTCTAGATAAGATTAGCATAACTCGTCATAGAGTTACTCCCACTTCCTGACAGCATCCAAGCCAGAGCAAAGACCTACTTTCAGAAATCTTTTCTAAAACCATCCAAATCAGGATAATAAACCTAAATCCTATAATAAGTCTTTTCAATAGTTTCGCACTGAGATGCCCCACAGTTCCTGATGATGTGAGTTCTTCCTCATTACAATGAGTCACAGTCCCAAATTATTCAACCGCAGCCTGGTAGTCTTTGGTTGCTAAACACCAACAGCTTTAAAACACTTAGAAGAATTTCTGGCACATAGCGAGTACTTAATAAAAGTGAGCCATTATCATTACAGGAGGCAGAGTATCGTGCGGTAAAATGTACAGATTTAGAAATTAGAACTGTATGCTTTAGCCAAATTCCAGATTTCTTTAGATATCGGTTTCTTTATCTGAACTGTGAGCTTTAGTCCAATTATTTACAACATTGTCCTGCAGACAAATTAGTATTATTAGATGAGGTAATTAGATGAAGCATTCATTTAATGTTGATTTCCCTCTCATATTTTCCCATTTATTCTACAAAATTTACACCCCATTTCTAAAACAGTAAGTGAATTCTCAACAGCACAGGCCATTTGTTTTCAGTTCTGTATAGATGCCCACAGTAAGCAGAAACAAAGACGTCAGTAAATCCTTTAAATAAGTGGGGATTATTTACGCAGAACCAGTTCTCTTTCTTTTCTCCATACAAAAGGATGCTGTAAATGCTTAAGTTGAGAGTAAGGGAATGAGAGAGTAAAATATAACTTTGCCTCTCGACCAAGGTACAAGTGACCAGATAGAAATATTCTTAGAAACTGGGCAGCAACTTATACGCAGTCCCTTCCACACTTATTTAATACATGATTTAATGTCCTAAAAATTCAATTTACATACAATGTCAATAGCCACTTACTCCATAACTAAAGCTACACTGGCATATAAAATCTATTTAGTCATCAATACACTAACCAAGAAAATTTGGCAAGAAAAGAAAATAATATAACCTTTTTCCTCTTTTTCCAGAACAGGTCCACTAAAGAAAAAGAAAAAAAGAAATTAGAAAAAAGAGTTTTTATGGTGCTTTTTAATGTTATCTGTAATTCAATAAGAGAATAAGAGGAGGGAAAAGGACAAGATTATAGGCCATACTCAAATCAAATACAAAAATAGAAATGTGCCTACTTAAACTGAAACTCAGTGAATATATTCCATGAACAGCTCCTTTAAATTTATCTAAGCATATTATATTATTTATTGGTTTTTAAGAGACTGACAGCTGTCTCTGTGAAACAAAGGACACACCTCAGATGAAAGGGCTAATGCAAAGAGGAATTAGAGTGGGAAAATTTTGTCCAATAGAAGTCAACTTTCAGTATGTTAGAATACATCTTAGAATACATCTAATTGGTTTATTTAATTTTTTCCTTCTGTTTTTTAATAGAACTTTAATCTCATAATTTAAATTACTGCAACTTCTTTTGAAAGTAATAGACTGAAAGATTAACTTGGGAAATTTACTAACATTGGTAATAATTAGAAAAGTATTCAGGAAATATGAAATAAATATAATTTAGGAGCAATTTCATTGGAACGTATTGGTATGTTTTATCCATCTGTCATTTTGTGATTTCTTGAATCTTAATACCTACATTCTAATACACCTAAATGTATATTCAATATATAGGCATATAAAGGTATACTCCAGCATTAACCATCTTATACAATATATGCACATTAATTTAAAACATCATTTATTTAAATAATTTAAAATGTAGATTTTGCATCGTTTCTTATACTTGTTTATAATTAATTATTGTCTTTTAAAAGTTGGTAATTGAGTTTACAGTCACTCACTGTTCTATTTACCAGTTTTCCTAAACATATGCTCACGCCTTGAGCATGACGGATGCTCATTTCCTGTTTGTTTTACCACATGTGACTAGATTTTAATTCTAAATACTGGTAAAACTCCGGTGTTAGTTATTAGTGATTAGTAGTTTGTGATTCTGGATGTAGTTTGGTTAGGGGAAGCTATAAGTAGCAAGTCTTTAAAAAGGTTTCTGAGGTGTATTTAAATGAGAAAAAATAATTAATCATCTGAAGTATATTAATAAATCATAGTAACCAGACCAGGTGTGCAAGAAGCCAAACATTCTATATTTTGTGTAATTATATTAATTGACTTTGTGAATCCATTCCATCAATCTATCAAGAAATAAAAATAACCAGTGGTTCTCAGTGGTTTTTTCCCTCCTTCTGGGGTTGAGCAGGAAACTGCTTAGGAAATCTAGGGGTGATCAAGACTGTCATAAAAATCTCCTCTGTTTAACTAAACTTTAGATAGAGTTCTTCCTGGCCTCTCTTTTCTTAGCGAATTTACTTTAGAAAACTCTCTAATTGTAATTTCTTTCTCTGCCCCTTTGAGATGTACATTTTTAAAAGTCTCTTGCCAATTTTACAACCCAGGAATGTCTTTCTCAAGGTCCTGTGAGCCATCCTTTTTGAATTAACAAAGATAGCACTTTTGTCTTCCAGTCTCTGTGAGATGATATCGTGGGATACTTGGGTGCCGCTTTGGCAGCTGGAAACCTCTGTGGCCAGTGGCACCTTTGCCTGAGTTTTGCTCGGGCCTGCTGAGCTCCTTCCACCCACTTAGCCTTGCAGGCTGTGCTCGGCTCAGGCTACCAGCCCAGATTCCATGCCTGCCAAGGCTGAGCCATGTGCAGAGTGGCGAGGGATGAGCAAGCACAGGTTCCAGTCACTGCACACAACAACGCATGATGGCTGCACTGGGGGAGGCAGCTCCAGGTGCTGGCATGGGTGCCAGCTTCCTGCGAGGCTGTGGCTAGACCACACATATTGCAAGCGACTTCTGCTGTGGGCACCAGGTAACATGGTGGTGTCTGGAAGCTTGGAGATGCCAGGAACCACAGAGTCCCAAAGAGGGTGTCACGGCCCTGGCTTGGAAAGCTCCTAGGTCTGGGCCCCACAAAAGGATGCAGCTCTTCTCTTCTTTTCTCTTCTATTCTTCTCATGCTCACAACATGGTGAGGTCAGCCTTGTTTGTGTTACAGCCCTTTAAGTCCTGCCATTTGGTGGGTCCTGAGTTCTTGTCCCATGTTCAGGAAGAATTAAGTATGCAGACAACTGGGGAGTGAGAGAGGTGAAGAACTTTATTAAGCTACAGTAGAGCTCTCAGGAGACCTGAAGTAGGTAGCCCCTCTTCGCAGGCAGGTTGTCCTGTAATCTGTGCAGCCCTCAGCACAGAGGGGACTCACAGTGGGTAGCTCTGGTTCTCATCAGGTCACCCCAATGAGTGTACAGCTCTCAATGGAGAGGAGACCCATAGTGGGTAGTTCTCTCCACAGATAGGTCATTGGTCCATGGGTGGCCATGGGCAGGCCAGAAAAAGCACCATAAGTTCTCACTCTGATCCACTGAATTGATAGCCTGGCCCCCAGGCTTTAGTCTTTAATGTGGAATTTCAGCAGGGACCCACTTCTTTCTGCCCAGGAGCCTGTCTCCCGATGCCATTCATGGGTCCCAGGCTGCTCACGCTGAGGGGTACCTGCAGTCCTACACCAAGATGCCCTCAACACCCCCTCAGCCTCCCTCCCATGCCTGTCAGTGGCCAAAGTCTGGAGGGGCCTGAGGCAGCAGGGGGCTGGCATGTCAGCACTACCCTGAGTACGCACACCCAGCCAAGTCGTGTCAGCACCTGAGCTCAGTCACAACTTTGCTCTAAAATCAAAGTTGGCACTGGGAATGGGGAAAGGCCAGGCAGTGGGAGTAGGCACTTTTGAGCCTGTAGGGTGCTTCCTGGGCCCCTGAGAGCACAGGGATGGCTGGGTCCACAGCCACAGCTGGGCAGCTGCAGCTGTGCCTGGGAGTACAGGGCTTCCTCTCGACCAACTCAGAAAGGGATGGGACTCCCTCCTGTTCCTGGCTCCCACTGGCCCCATGGAGTGCACAGCCCCAGCTGCACCTCCCTGCCTGCAACCTGTGTCTTTGCAGCAGCCACTCCAGATTGGTTGCCACTGCAATCAATGATACTAACCTAACTATTGGGTGCCACTTAGCAAGCACAGGTGGCCTAATCACCAGTAAAAACATTTGCAAACTCCAGAATAACCCAACGTGCTCAACGCATCCCATTGATCAATCTCAACCTCTTACCATCCTGCAGTACTTGTCCACCAACTCGCCTCAGTGCTTAAAAACTCTTCCACCCTTTGTTCTTACAGATAATCAGACACCACAATTTCCATTCATCCTTGAAAATTGCTCTGTCACCCTTGCTTAAGAGTTCACCCCACATGACTAAATTATTTTAAGATTCTCCTCACTACAATGCCCTTGCATCAGATCTGCAAGCAAAGAAGCCAAGTCTTATTAGCTTACACAACAATGGCATTTGTTGAAAGGGTAGCTCAAAATATCACTGGGATAGTCCCAAACTGTGTTTGAAGCCAAGAGCTGAAGCATAGTGTTGCAGAATCACTGACATTCTTGCCTCTGTTAGGCACAACACTACTCCTTGCCTGGCCAAGTCCACCAAACCTGATCCTGGCATTTCTCTACCTCTGCTTTCTCTGGAAACAAGACATAGCCACTATTGTTGCTGCTGCTGCTGCTGCCCATCTCCAGACTGAGTGCAGAGTAGAGTTTTATCTTTTTCATGGTACCCTTGCTAGGACATGTGCACATTCTCTTACTGCAGAGAACACTGGGACAATGAGTCTTTTTATATTCCAAAGTGAGAACTGAGCTCTGCTACATAAGCTGCCAAACTCTAAAATTATTAGAAAGTGTTTTAGATGCTGAGCTCTAAAATAATGGAAAAAAAAACTTTATGTAAGTTGCCTCTCAATCTTACATAAAAATCCAATATTGCTTACATTATCTTGTCAAGACCTTGCTTTCAAAAGTCAGCTGGTTCTCAGTAACTGAGCAACACTGATATTCTAAAGTGGGCATGTATGATCTTCCATTATTAGAACACATTATAACTATGCAATCTCCCTTTCTCTGGGCTTAATGTAAATCCCAGCTTCTTACTACCCCTAGAATGCAAATTTCAAGGTCAATCTTTTACATATGTTCTATCCTCAGCCTGGAATGCCCTTTCCTTATTTTTTCTATGCAAATCAGGGATGGTAAACAGATATTAACTCTAGGGAAATCTGTGATGAAAGGTAGGGTCTTGCAATACCATAATGAGAATGATTAATATTGCTTTGCGTTCTGTAGGAACAAGACTAATTTGTGATGTTTCTCATGGATGAAGGAAGCACAAGTGACTCCCTCATGCAAAATCTCTGTCTTCGTTTGTCCAGATAAACTCAACTTTCAAAACTCTATTCAAGTATCACTTTTCCATAAACCCTTGTCCACCTGTTATACCTCACTATCATCAATCTATGTTAACAATGTAGATAGCACTTGTTTTTCATACTTATTTTAGCACTTTTCTATCTCTTTTCAGTGTCATGAGCATATTATATCTGCTTGTGTCAGGTTCTCCAGATAAGTTCCTAAAGGTGGGGTGTATTAGTCTGTTCTCACACTGCTATAAGGACATACCTGAGACTGGGTAATTTATAAAGGAAAGAGGTTTAATGGACTCACAGTTCCACATGGCTCGGGAGGCTTCACAATTATGGCAGAAGGTGAAAGAAGAGCAAAGGAACGTCTTACATGGTGGCAGGCAAGAGAACATGTGCAGGGGAACTGTCCTTTATAAAACCATCAGATCTCATGAGACTTATTCACTATCACAAGAACAACACAGGAAAAACCCCATTCCCATGATTCAATTACCTCCTACTGGGTCCCTCTCATGACCTGTGGGGATTATTGGAGCTACAATGCAAGATGAGATTTGGGCAGAGACACAGCCAAACCATATCATAGGGATTATAATTTTCCTTCTTTTCCCATGTCAGCACATTATTCTGTACTCTGTCCTCTGCAGATAGTCAAAAGGCTTATTTATGGAAGGAGCAAATACCATTGGAAACTTATTTCAGATTTTGTCTTCCTGTTTAAAATGTGGGGCTCTCTTATTCTCCACAGTGACTTCTATAAAATTTTGTGCTGTTCTTACTGTACAAGCCTGGCTTCTCAAGTTCCTAACACATCGCTGGCAATGATACTAGTAGATAAATTGGCTCAGCATCTTCAGTGGATTCCCTAAGGTTCCTTGGAGCCCAGCAGCTGCTACAAATGTATTGCACTTGATTCTCTTGGCAAGTCTCATTATGTTCCCCTGAGTCGCCTGTTCTCACACTGCTTTGGCAAATTCACCTGTTGTGACAAATGTTCTCTCTTTTCAGCCAAGAAGTGATTCAGCAAATACCGTAATCAGACATTTCATCCTCTAAGGCTTTATATGCATTTTCTCTTCTTTTGTTGTATGACTGCATGCAGTTCTTCTCATTATTCCTGTGTGCTAAAGAAAATACTGTCTCAGGTCCTAAGAGAAAATCCTCTCTAAAGAGCCTGGTGTGAGAAAACTACGATGACATTTTTTGAGTATTTTGGTTTTGAATTTCGAGGATGTGAGTGTGTGTACACACTAATTCTTGATGGCTCAGAGAAAATTGGCAGAAAAGTGTATGTGGGTATATATACACAAACACATACATACATTATATTTAAATTTTCTATAAAACATCATTAATTTTGAAGAAAGTCAAAATTGCTTTCATCATTAACTCTAACTTGTGATAAAGTAAAATAAACAATATTAAAGTAAAAAGCTGTTCAGTTGTCTTGCAATTTTATTCAAATAACAAGTGTTTCACTCACATCTTCTAATATGTTTATTCATTTTGTGATATTAAATTCCAAGCTTGCTGGACATCTTCAATACCACAGATCTTCTTTCAAGTGTTTAAACTAGCAGTCAATTTGCAATCTACTTTTTCGCTATTATCACCACCCCAAAAATGCATGCCCTTAATCCCTGCCACATTTCATTCTTCACCATCCAGGATATTATCTGCTCTTTACAGAACCTCCAAATTTGCTCTTATTATTTCTTCATCCTAAAATACCTCCCTAAGCCTCCTTTTTAGCCAGACAATTGTATGCTAAGCCACCAAAAACCAGTTCATCTGCCTCCTCTTCTGCATAACTCGCCTCAGATTCCCAAGGCTGACAAAAAAATGATCCACCCTTTAACTTCCCATAGAACACTTAACTACTAAAATGAACTGGATTTCATAGTTGTTACATTATCTGTCACTAAGAATCTCCATGGCTGGAGATTGTGAATCATGAATAGTACATCACACATATGATGCACTCAGTAAGTATCGGGAAAAAATGATTGTGAATTTGCTGTCATTTTTGTTAGGTTTTCATTGTTCTTAAAAAAAATCTTGAGATGGAGATTTTTACTTTCAGCCTTATGGTGGATTATATTTTTTCAATAACTCTCTCACTGAAAATAATTCAATATGCTGGATAAAACATAAAAAGCATAATTTTAAATCCATTACTAGATTGGCAAAATAATTAGAAATACAAAAAGCCCAAAAGCAAAGCCAACAGAGAAACCTGGTGATTTTGAGCTTCCTTTTTAATGTCTGCAGAGTGTACAGTGTGTCAGACATGAAGCCAAGGGTTAACTCAAGTTTGAGTCTGCTACGAGCCCATTGCATAATACTGAAAACTCAAAGCAGTACACATTGAATGTAAGGGTGCACTTGAATACATCTACCACACAGGAGCGAAGGGCAGCAAGGGAAGTGACTTTTCCTTTTGTTTTCTACCTCATTACTAGGTAAGGAAGAAAAAATATTATCTCCCCACATTTCTAACCATATTTTAGCCTTCATTCAAATTTGTGCCTCCAAATCACACCATTTGCATGGTTCAAAAATCCTCAAAGAAAATCCTTAATGCAGAATGACTATTGATTAGTGGCACTTCAAGGTACCTGGCAGAAGAAAACACAAATCCTTTTTGGTTTAACTTAAGAATCATCACTAAAAAAACTTTCTATGAACATATAAATTATAGTACAAAATTATAAGCTATACAAATAATGCACTGTAAAATTTAAAGAAACGACAAAAAATTGGACATATAAGGCTTTTAGATATTAAATTGATCTGAAATTGAATATATAATAAATACATTAACAGGCCAGGTGTGGTGGTTCATACCTGTAATCCCAGCACTTTGGGAAACTGAGTCAGGTGGCTCACTGGAGGTCAGGAATTCGAGACCAGCCTGGCCAACATAGTGAAACCCCATCTCTACTAAAAATACAAAAAATTAGCTGAGCATGGTGCTGTGTGCCTGTAATTCCAGGCTTAGGCATGAGAATCACTTGAACCGAGGAGGCAGAGGCTGCAGTGAGCCCATGCCACTGCATTCCAGCCTAGGTGATGGAGTTAGACTCTGTCTCAAAATAAATAAAGAAGTAAATAAAAATATACATAATTATTGTATACATATTAATTAACATGTTTAAATAAACGAGCAGACTTGAAAATATAATCAAGGAATGAAATATTTTTAAATAGCCAAAAAATTTGAGAAAGAAGCAAATATATCTTCTATACTGATATTATTTCAACTAAAAAATGAAATTAATTTTATGAATGAATTAAAGAGCAGATTAGAAATAGCTAAGGATACAATTAGATAATTATAGATTAATCTGTAAAAATTATTCGTATTCTAAGCATGGAATGCAAAAAGGTAAAAAAACTAAATACATTTATAAATACTAAAATAGCATCATTTTAAAATACGAAAGGGTGGTACTACATGTTCATGAATAGAAAGAATGTAAAATGATTATTCAATTTCCCCAAATAATTTATCATTTTAATGGAATGCCAACACATTTACAAGCAGAAATATTTTGGAACTTGAGTAAGTAGAATCTAATGTGGTTTGTATGAGGCACCATCCAAGAAGGGCCAAAACACAGCTGGAAAAGAACAAGGGGAAGAGATTTGCCATATCATTTATTGAGATATGTTGAAAACATATTAAAATGTATTGTAATGGTGTGTTTAAGTACAAGAATGGAGAAATGGACCCACAAAACAGAATAAAAAATTCAGGCTATCATAAAATCACAAAATGAAGCTCAATACATCAACATGGATGAACTGGACAAATGTAATGTTGATTTTCTGTTTCTGTGTTACTTTGCTAAGGATAATGGCCTCCAGCTCCATCCATGTCCCTGCAAAGGACATGATCTCATTCTTTTTTATGGCTGCATAGTCTGCCATGGTGTATATGTACCACATTTTCTTTATAATCTATCATTGATGGGCATTTGGGTTGATTCCAGGTCTTTGCTATTGTGAATAGTGCTGCAATGAACACAGAGTTGCATGTATCTTTATAATAAAATAATTTATTTTGCTTTAGGTATATACCCAGTAATGGTATTGCTAGGTGGAATGGCATTTCTGTCTTTAGACCACATGTTCTCACTCACAAGTGGGAGATAAATGGTGAGAACACATGGACACATAGAGGGGAACAACACACACTGGGGCCTTTCAGAGGGTGGAAGGTGGGAGGAGAGAGTGGATCAGGAAAAATAATGGGTACTAGACTTAATACCTGGGCAAGGAAATAATATGTACAACAAACTCCCATGACACAAATTTACCTATGAAACAAACCTGCACTTGTACCTTGAACTTAAAATGGAAGTTTAAAAAAATGAAATGTAATCATCAGTTAAATCATGAAAGAAAATATGTCATTGTTCCATTTACATGATTAAAATTATTGTTAAGTTTTACATTCACATGTGATAAAACACTGAAGGAGTGAAAATAAATAGAAGACTCAAAATCAAGAGAATGAATGATTCTGATGAGGAAAAAAGAGGAATTGGAATAAGGAAAAAGCACACAGTAGAATTCTAAGAACTTGGCCATACTCTCTTGCTTGTATTGTATAGTGAGAGTAGAAGAGCTTGCATTAATATTATATATTCTTTATGTCTCCATTCACATATATTAAAAGTACGGATTTACATTTTAATAAAAATTGAGATTTGAATTTGAGCAACTAGAATTTATTGATTAATTGAATATATTTATTGAGGACCTTCTCTATACAAAGCACTGTTTTGAGTATTGAGATAAAGCAGTAAATATACCAGATTAACGTTTTATCGTAGTGTGGCTGACGTTCTAGTTTCAGAAATAGAATGATTAGCACAATCTTTTTATTTTACTAAGAAACTGAGAAATCAAAAGTCCAGATGACTTTTATATAGTTCTAAAAGCAGGATAAAGTCCAGATTACAATGTACACTATCCTGATAACCAGTGCAGTGCTCCTTTAATTACAAATTCAGCTATCTACATGGAGTATAAATGCTATCTAATAGACACAGGGATGGAAGAAAGGTGGATGAGTGGAGAAAGAGATACGCATTCATAAATATTATACCTAAGCAAAAACAAACAATAATTAAGGATATACTCCTGTAAGGAGTTATCTTTTGGATTCTAATAGCATATACTCTTTCATTTCCAAATAGTCCTCACAAAATGACATCTCCTGACAAATGTGGTCATTTGCATCTCATGTTTATTTCAAATGGTGACAGACACTAAAATATACTCTTCAATGCCCCAAATTAAATGAGAATATTTTAACAATTACAACTAATCAATAATAGCAGATTGTTTAGATACTTTAGTAGTGACATAGTGACAATAAGAATACTTACTTTTTTCCCCCCCTTTTTCTCTCTCTCTTTTTTCTTTCTGTCTTTTTACTCTATCAGGTCTAACTGATAAACTGATTAATACAAGGAAGCCTTAGTTAATTTGAAAAGAGCCATATCTGAGTAACATACTATAATAAAGAGAAAATACAAATTATGTGTTTTTGCATCTTTAAAATGAAAATGTCTAAAGTACAAACTACAATTCTATACTGACCCTACATACCAGTAAACATTAAGAAAATCTCCTACGTAATAATGTGTAACTCCACCCTTTTTTTCATAGAAATGTCAATGCTATTTACAACAATACACTACTTAAAATACTTACTGTAATATTTTTAAGGCTAATTTGATTATCTAATTCCAAAGTATAATCAGTTAAAAACTACTGTTTCTCTTTCCTTGAGGAAAATAAATGATCATGTAACGACTGCAGTAAACTTATTCTTTGTTTTGACTTTTACCTTGTTTTGTTTTTTGCTTAGAACCAGCAAAAACACAAACATATTTATTCTGCCCAACAACAGTTACAACATATATTACATATTTTACACAGTGCTGGTAGGGATGAGGAAGTAGGCAAGAATTGCAGACAGTGCCGGGGAGAATATAATTTTTAAAAACAAAATCTTGAATTGATATGGTTTTCTCTGAAGGCTTCTTGAAATTTGATTTTTATAGAAAAATAAAATGTTGCACGCAAACTAAAAATTATATATATTATTAGGTAAACTTAAAATAATTGATTAAAAAGTCCCTACATCTGTCATAGTTTCATATTATTCAGCCATTCATAAAAGCTACTCATTAATAAAGTCCACTATTTTCCCTTTTTTGTAAATAAAATGATATGTCTGGATTATCAAATTATCTCTTATTCAGAAAAAAAAATTTATTCTCATAAAGATTCATAGAAATAAATAACGCAGTGTGATATGATCCAGAACTCAAAATTAGTGATGAGGAAATTACAGGATGTGGTTTTAGCTTATTTAATAACTGTGATAAATAAACTTAACAGTCCTAGAATAGATTGAGAAATATGGCATTTCAAAAAGCATACACCGTAATGTCATCACTTATGCTCTGAATCAAAATCACAGGATTACCGATAAACTACAAAAAAACTTTTTGACTTGGAATTTTAATTTGTATGTTTGTAGCTTCACTAGTCAGTGGCTGCTATAATACTTATTATTACTTTGCATAACTCTGTACCTCTGTACTGCCAGGTATACATATAACTGTTTTCATCACTTAATATTGTAACATTGTATCCTTTGGGGACTGAGGATTTTATCTGCTGCTTAAGTCTACTTACTTAACAGTACTCTTCTATTTTATTAAAGTCTTAACATATTCCAACAATGTGTTCATTTATTTACTCTATAACATTCTAGATGCTTGAGGTGGAAAGATAAGTGAGACATCATCACTCCCTCTATGATTCTGGCATCTTATTCAGTGAGACCAACAAGAACATAAATAAGTATGATCTAATGTGGAAAGTTTCATATTCAAAGTGCTTTGAGAAATACAGTGTAGTAAGTGCTGTGTGTAAACTTACCCCACAACTACTCCTTTTCCCCTAATTTCTTCTATACAGATTTATAAGCCAAAAACTGATTTATTGGACCCACTGCACTCAGAGAATGCTTTGTGAATAAATTCTTGTCAATGAAATACATGCAGACATCTCTTCCCTTTCCTCCTTCCTCCTACCCAAAATGTGGATGTGATGTCTGACTTTGGGTCATTTGAGTTGCACCTCTAAGGATAAAGGCCACATGCCAAGAATGCAGAACATGTGTTGATTTCTTATGTCAATACTTAACTACTACCCTTGAAGCTCTTGTTGTATAAGATATAAAGACCCTTCACTTATTTAGGCCACTGTTGCAGAGTGTCCTTTTATACAAAGATTAATTCCATTCTAAGTGAATCAACAGAGAAGAGTAAGCTAATTCTTCTTGGAATAGTAAGTGATTTGTGGTACGAAAACTATTGCAGGGGCTTGAAAGAAGTGTAGGAGCTCAGAAACGAAGAGTAGAAGGAAATTGAACACAGCAGAGGGAAGAGTAATGTTTGTTAGAAGCATGGGTTTTAGAGAGTGAAGGCAGGCATCCAACAGAAGCAAATAAATATGGAAATATGGATTGGAGTTTGATACTCATGAGTCTTGTGCATTTAGGTCCAGGAATATGTATTTTATTTACTGTATTAGAGTGCCTGTTGTCACTTTAATACCACAACCATTTGCTTTGATGTTCTGGGTTAAAGTTTGCAAATGCACAAAATTCAAGCAAGGTTTAGAAGGTGAAGTAAGCTAGAAACCATTATTCTCGGGAGGCCACGTAGGTCGTCCTCAGCAGTTACACCAACCGTACCATGAAATTTCAATGTATGATCGCAGGAGTCAGTGATGACTTTTTGGAATTTTCCACAATCTCTGTCTTTTCTGCCTGCTTTAAGAAGTTATTCATAACCATTTCTGCTACACTGTTTCAGACCTTTGCTCTCCCAACTCCTCTGACATTAATGCAAACCCTATTCCTATAACCAACACCTTAGAGGTAGTATCTTGTGCAAATAAACACACACTGATATACCTGGTAAGCAATGAGAGGCAACATTTTTATTAATTTTCATCTGGTTCTTCTGCCTTTCTTCTTTTTTCTTCTACTCCATCCACTACACTGTATCCAGAATGTTCTTTCAGAGTACACCCCTCACTTTTCACCCAATGTGCTTCCTCAGTCCCATTCCACTCAGTGTTGGATAGTTTTTGGTTTTCCTATCCTGGCATCTATGGCCTATGAGAATCCTATTTTTCAGCTACTCCTATGGGCCCAAATCTTCTCACCCATGAGGTTTACAAATATCAAGTTTTTACTGTGAGCTACCCAACACATTTCCAGAAACTTCATCTAGAACTTCACTGGGCCCTCAGCCTTTAGAAACCAAAAATCTCATAATATCCCATCCAATCAAATCCCCATCATCATACTCATCACACTGATATTTATCTATGTTAACGTTGACTTTTTATTCATTTTTAGCCTCTAATGAACTAAAAGCTCATGATATTTGCAAACATGTTTAATTTAGTCATTATTAAATCCCCTCTGTTTAGTTAACTGACTTGCACAAAGTAGAGATTGGTAAATATATACTGAGTGAAAGAATAAATGCCTACATGGCCCGGCTATTGTAATACGGGCAACTCACAGTGCCCAGAACTCTCACTTACCCAATCAGCATTCTTGATTCCAACCGCTCCACACATGAAAGTACAGAGTCCTTTCTTTGTTCCTGGAGTATGCCATCGGGGACAAGAAGCAGCTCATTTTGTACCCATGATTCGTCATTTGATCCTCATTCCTGTCCAAAGGAGGCTTCTGGGACCACATCTCCTTCCCTCAGCTCACCTATGCCATCATTCCTCAGTAATAATCATCATCTTTCACTGGTTTAAAGCAGCTAAAAAGACTACAACTCGTTTAATAACTAGTTTTAAAAGACTGTCTGCAAAAAGTTTCATAGAAAAATAAACATCCATTTAGGGAACAAAATTTAAAAAAAAAAATCTAACCACAAAACACTAGGGGATGAATATATTTTCAAAGATGTTATTTATATTATCAACCCCTTTGGGGAAAAAAAAAAAAAATATATATATATATATATGTATGTGTGTGTGTATATATATATATAAAGTAATGCTGGCCGGGTGCAGTGGTTCACGCCTGTAATCCCAGCACTTTGGGAGGCCGAGACGGGCGGATCACAATGTCAGGAGATCGAGACCATCCTGGCTAACGCGGTGAAACCCCGTCTCTACTAAAACTACAAAAAATTATCCGGGCGAGGTGGCGGGCGCCTGTAGTCCCAGCTCCTCGGAAGGCTGAGGCGGGAGAACGGCGTGAACCCGGGAGGCGGAGCTTGCAGTGAGCCGTGATGGCGCCACTGCACTCCAGCCTGGGTGACATGGGTGACAGAGTCAGACTCCGTCTCAAAAAAAAAAAAAAAAAAAAAAGTAATGCTATGTCAAAAAAGTAAAATATAACTTTCCACTTTTGTTTAAACACTATCAAAAGAGATGTAGGTTATAAAATTACATTGTTTCATAATCCTACCAGGTCCTAATGAAATCACTAGTGTCCACACATAATTATGTATGAAGAAGAGAATTCATGGACGTAAAGAATTAAAAGATAATATCCTTTTCATGTATTTCCCACATGCAGTTCTCAATAATGATAGCAGTTACAAATTTCAAAAGACTGAGAAGTTCAGCACTATTGAAAACTTACCAAAAAAAAGTGACATTGCAATACTTTGGATGACAATGCAATGTAATATATGAAGGGGAAAAAGACACAAAGGGAGAGAAAGAGAAAGTGTGCGTGCGTGTGTGTGTGTGTGTGTGTGTGTTACAGGTAGAGAGAACTGTATGTAAATCTTGACTCTGCCCCTTACTGCTGTGTGAATTTGAGAACATGTAACTTCTTAGCAAGTTTCCTCATCGGCAATGGTAGATGATAGTATCCATCCCAAAAGTTGATATATGGTTGGGTTTTTTTGGTAATTTTTATTTTTGGTTTTATTTTTAAATCAGGTACAAATAACATGGTTATTACAGAGTTGGCACCTACAGATATTTCAGACTATTGTAAGTAATATTCCATATTTGCCAGCCCAAATTAAACTGGCATTCTCAAATTAAACTGGCAAATTTGACATATTAATTATAAGAATCTGAGATGTTTTGAGAATAAGTATCTCAGTTTAAGAAATACTTATAAAAGAGTGATTTTCCCACGTCTATACTCCTTAATCAACAAAGGTTGACATAATTAATGCTAATATGAAATAATAGTATGATAAGCTCTTCGGTAATTCAAAAGTCTATTACCTTTTTCATTTCCAGAAAGTAATTGGTAGCATCATCTCAAATGGGAGCAGAAAAATAAAAATTAAAGCACGGCAAGTAAATGAATGGTAGAAAATAATCTATGTAAGATTAAGGTTTTATCTAAGTGTGTTTTGGCAATTTATTATCCTTGATTATTTCAAATATATAATGAATAAAAAGTTATTTGTATTTTGTGATGAGAAATATATATATTCACTTTGGAAAAAATGAAAATATTTTTGCTTTTCATTTCAATGACATTTTAGGCATCTGTGCTACTCACTTTTTAATTGTAATTTCATGCAGGTAAAATACAAAGGATTGCCCATGTCAATAACTGGTTATTCAGTCACTGAGATAAAAACCTTAATAATCAGGTAATATATCTTTATATCTTATTTTAATAGCAAATACTAGTATGTCTTTAACATGGTAACCTTTGACTGTATTGTGCAACAAACTATTTCCCTTCTTTAGTGAGATTGGAACTGTCTTCCATGTTAAATGATATTCACATTTAACTGATTACCGTTGAGAAAATAGACTTCCCTGTTTTCAGCAGAACTCTAGGAAAAAAATATTTTTACATCTACTAAGTAATACTGTATAATTTATAGTTTTCCTCATTGAATAGAAATTAAGAAGAGATTATTACATTGATGAATTTGCTCTGCTCCATAAATTTCTGTAATTAAGCTGAAATTGGTCATTCTAGTGGCAGAGGACAAAATTGCACAAAACTTACATACAAAATAGAAATCATGAAATATTTAAATTTCAAAGCTTATTAAAAGTCTTCTTTCCAGAATTTCATTAAGCTCTTAAAGAATACTATTGTACTTGTAACTAAGAGGCTTCTTATTTTCTGAGGTCTGCTAAAAATTATATAGCTAAAATACTAATATGATTTTACAAAGTAGACTACCCATGTGAAAGTGTTGAGCTCAAAACATTAACTACATAGAGCTATTTAGTTTGAAAATGAACAGAAAATTATCATTTGACTATCAAAATTATTCATTATTCTGGAAAAGATGATTTTCAATCTTTTAAAATTTTCAAACTTTTCTTGTCACTTTTTAAAAACTATCTTTCTTGACAATTTTTAAATGAATATTGAGAAAAAAAAGACATGAAATTATGCTATTCCAATCACCTTGTAACTTTTCCTCTTAATCACTTAGATGCAAATCAAATGGTTTCTAGAAATAGTAGTGACACTCTGCCAAAATGTAATTGGCTGTAAACACTGATTGAGTTTATCTTTTTTGTGCCTCATTTTTAATTATTTTGCTTTGACACCTTCTTCTCGCTGGGATTACTCACTGGAGTCATGTCTATCCATATTCTGCATTTAGTTCTGTCATTAAAAATAACACAGTTCCTGCTTTAATTCATATGGCCAATGAGAGTGGTTGATTGAGTCTGAGGTTTAAAAAAAACCTTTCTTTGATACACATTTATGAGAATCAAAACAAAAATGAATGGATTGATGAAATTCCTGGTCACAGAATTAAGTCCAAAATTAAGGAAGCATTTAAGCAATAATTCCTTAATTTTGCTTTTCAACACAAGCATTTTGCTTGTGACATTTCTCCACTGAAGATATTATTTGCTCAAGTGTAATGAAATTACATGTATTGTGAAATGGAAAAGCTCCAGGGATGTGGCTGGGAATGGTGACTCCCACCTGTAATCCCAGCAGTTTGGGAGGCCAAGACAGGAGGATCACTTGAGCTCAGCAATTTGAGATTAGCCTGAGCAACACAGTGAGATCTCATCTCTACTAAAAATTTAAAAAAAAAAAAAAAAAAAAAAAAAAATTGGTGAGCCTGTAGTCCCAGCTACTCAGGGGACTGAGCCTTGGGAGGTAGAGGGTGCGGTGAGCTGTAATAGCACCAGTGTACTCCAGCTGGGGCAAGACAGTAAGACCCCATCTCAAAAATATTTTTAAAATTATAATCATAATTATAAAAAGCACAGAAATATGTACAAATATTCATACAATAATGTTAAGTACAAAAACTTAATTCAAGGTCTGTATTATAATTAATTAAGATTGATACGATCTAAAAAGAAACAGAAAAAGTAAAACAGCCTGTATACTGGTGGAATTAATAGGGCCTTCCCATAATTTTGTTTTATATGTTTTGTTATTATTAACACAAAGTTCTGTGCAACAAAATAAAATACGGAGAGTATAGAAAGAGTGGCTTAACTTACTGGTGATCAACTTATAATAGGTAGCAAAGCAGGCTAGAAAATTGTCCATATGTAAACTGAACATACTCATACTCTCGAGGCCAGAAATATCACTTCTAGGCATATATGCAACATCAATATATACACAGACTCATCAAAAGGCACATTCTAAAATATTAGCACTGTTTACAACAGCTCCAAACAGGAAACTATTTAAATATCTATCAACAGTGCAATGGATAAACTGTAGTACGATCACTCCAATGAATACTACATAGCAATGAGAATAGACCTACTACAACAACGTGTGACAATGTGAACAAGTCTCAGAAACATGGTGTCGAACAAGATAGAAATATGTATTCCTTTGTATCTTGCTTTGCGTGTATAATTGCATGCTTATATATTTCCATTTATATCAAGTAATTGGAAATCAGCATTCAATCGTCCTATATGATATTTATATATTCCAAGCCATGGGGGAAAAAAAAAAACTGCTAGAGGAAACCAAGAATCACAATGGCCCATTAGGAGTCAACACATATATCAAAGTTGAAATCTTCTGCAATGAGGTAAATTCACATTTACCTAAAGAGTTTTAATATAACAATTATCCTTTATTCTAAAACCTATATTTTTATATATATATGCATGCATACTGTATGTGTGTGTATATATATGTGTGTGTATGTTTGTGTATATACATAGATATGTATTCTAAAACTCAACTAAACAAAAATAGCTGTATGTTCACAAAATAATTGTACTGTTTTCCCATAAAAAGAGTTTTGCTGTGAAGTAGCTGCCTAGACAGGGCCTATGTTTACTGGCCTTTCAACCCTTCTCTAACAAGTAGTCTAGATGATTACTCCTAGCCAATAAAATGTGAGCAAAAGGGATAGTTTTTGGTTAAGAGCAAGTGTACTGTATTTACACTGTCCTCTGCCATTTGCCAATAGGATCCAGAGAATATAGAGCAGGACCCCAAGGTTCTGATGATGGAAGTATAGTAAGATGACCATAGCATGAGTCTGCAAATTTCAAACTATAAAGCTCCCAATCTACCAGCATCATATACATTTTGACATGACCCCAAAATAAACTTATATTGTTTTAAGTCTAAAATTTGGAAGTGCAATTCATAGCATATCATAACACAGTTTAGTTTAGGTGTTTGTTTACTCAATGCTGTCTTGACCCAGTTTTTTGGCTGTGGTTAAGGACTGCTCAGTTCACCTTTATCAGCAGCCGAATTAAGTCCACACCCCAGCTGCTTCACTTACCAGACTCTCACACTCCAGGCAAGTACTTCACCTAATTGCCCTGGGGCTAATAACCAGACAGCTAGGAACAGCCCAAATGCCTCCAGAGCCCACAAAATTATCCACATTAGCCAATCCTCAAGGAGCCCAGGAAACAAGCTAAGCTCACCCTGCTTGTCCTATATAAGATGCATCCTGCAGTTCCAGCTTACCTCTGTGTACAATTCCCTGGGTGGTCCTGCCTGGCAGCCTCCTCTCATTTAGAGTCATAATGAAGAATTCTGCCTTCCAAATGTATCCAAGTATTGTGTTCTGCTATCCGAAAGAACCTTAAATCTTATAAAACATGAATTTAGTACTATCTTAATTAAAATATATCCTAAACTGCTTTCCATTAAATTTAGACATTTAGCATTCACAGCATTATGCTCTTTCACCAAGAATACCAAAGACTCATTGTTTAGTAGTTTGTACATTTGCCAAGACACACATCTGAATAACTTCAAGGATGGTTGAGTACACATGATATTTAACTAGCAATTAGGTTTATCAAGCTGCCCAGTATCTGCATTTCAATGTGCTTTTGTGATTGCCTTATAATTATCTTCACAGAAAATATAGTAAAGTGCAAAAATCTCTACTTCTTTGTGAAAAACAACCATTGAATGAAAGATAAAGCTCAATGAAATCTAAAAGAGGGCTAACATCGCACAAGAAATAAAAACTCCTCAAAGAAATGTGATTCAGGATTAAGTAGAGAGCCTGTATAAATACAGCCATATTCTGACATTTCGGATGTTTCAAAGGTATCAATCGCATCCCTCCAAAATGACAATATTTAATTATAGAAATTTATGTAGTTCAATTTATCTTGGATTCTTGTGGTGTTCTCTTTGCCAATCTACCTTAATTTTTATAAATTAGACTAATTCAAGAGATGCAAATTTTCAAGGATTAAACATGACTGTGTGCAATTAGGAGCTCAAATATGGAAAGACAAACAACAATCTCAATATCTATTCATGCTTCTCAACTTCTCCATTTTTGCAAAAATAAAAGAGCATATCTGGGTCCTCTTTAATGTAAATTTTGAAAATAGGTACTTCCATGAACAGAGTGGGAAATGTGCATGACTTTGTTTCCTAGAGATTTGGGATATTTAAAAAAGGGGGCTAAGAATAAAATACACATACCACAATAAACAATACTTATTTTCTGAACAATGTTCATTCATATGTAAACATCAATTTAGTTAAACCACCTATCGAAAAAACTTTTAAACAATAGCTATGCTGAACTACTCAGTTGTAGATTTAAGTAATCAGGTAAAGAGAACAATCTAATGTAATGGTTAAGGTCACAGACTCTAGAGCCAAATTGTCTGTATTTGCATCCCAGTTCCTCTATTTGAATAAGTACTTTCACCTGCTTAGACTTCAGTTGAATAATCTATAAAATGGAGATAATGGTAGTAACTATCTCATAGAGTTGTTTTAAAGACTAAGTGGATGTATGTATATATTAAATGAATGTATATTAAATGATGTGTAAAGTGCTTAGAACTGTGCCTCACACTAATTGTTACCTATTATTATTATTATTTGATGTGATAAAAACGGTAGGAGTGAGGACATCCTAGCTCTGTAACCAGTTCTCTATACAACCGTGAGCAAGTTCTTTACTTCTTTGGGTTTCCAAGTCTATATCTGCACAATGAGAGATTTGGGCTGCATAGTTTCTAAGGTCTTTTTAGCCCTACATTTTTGAAAGTCAAATAATATTCCATAGAAGTTACTTCAGTTATTACTCTTCCAATCATTCTTATAAACCCCTTAATAGGCTGTGTGTGGAATCTTTAGTGTAGTAGCTTTTTGGTCAAAGATGAAGGTTGAATGAGTTAGCTGCTGAGATCATTACAATTTCATGTTACATTTTCCTTGCACTCTCTCTCTCTCTGTCTCTCTCTGTCTCTCTCTCTCTCTCTCTTTCTCTCTCTCTCTCTCTCTATATATATGTATCCCAAAATAGGACAGTAATTTAAGAAGTTGTATGTCATGTGAGATATTATATCATACTTATGCAGCAACAATCAAACCAAGGAGAAAAAGATTTCTGCTGATACATTTCACATTTCGACTGATTTTCAAATTGATCAATCTACCGTAACTTAAAAAAAAATTTTTCCCTGATTTGGCCAGGCACGGTGGCTTACACCTGTAATACCAGCACTTTGGGAAGCCAGGGCAGGAGAATCACTTGAGTGTAGGAGTTAGAAACCAGTCTTGGAAACTTGATAGAATCCCATCTCTACCAAAAAAATGTCAAAATCCAGGCATGATGGTGTGTGCCTGTAGTCCCAGCCACTAAGAAGGCAGAGCAGGGAGGATCACTTGAGCCCAGGAGGCTGAGGCTGCAGTGAGCTCTGTTTGTGTCATTGTATTCCAGCCTGGGTGACAGAGCAAGTCCATGTGATATGGTTTGTCTATGTCCCCATTCAAATTTCAACCTGAATTGCATCTCCCAGAATTCCCACGTGTTGTGGGAAGGACTTCGGGGAAAACAGTTGAATCATGGGGGCAGGTCTTTCCCATGCTGTTTACGTGATAGTGAATAAGTCTCACGAAATCTGATAGGTTTATCAGGGGTTTCTGCTTTTGCTTCCTCCTCATTTTCTCTTGCCGCTGCCATTTAAGAAGTTCCTTTGCCTCCCGCCATGATTCTGAGGCCTCCCCAGCCATGTGGAACTGTAAGTCCAATTAAACCTATTTTTTCCCCAGTCTCAGGTATGTCTTTATCAGCAGTGTGAAAACGAAATAATACAGTAAATTGGTACCAGCAGAGTGGGGCGTTGCCGAAAAGATAAGCAAAAAATGCGGAAGCAGCTCTGTAACTGGGTAACAAGCAGAGGGTGAAACAGTTTGGATGGTTCAGAAGAAGACAGGAAAATGTGGGAAAGTTTGGAACCTTCTAGAGACTTGTTGAATAGCTTTGACAAAAATGCTGATAGTGACATGAACAATAAGGTCCAGGCTGAAGTGGTCTTTGACAGAGATGAGGAACTTGTTGGGAACTGGAGCAAAGGTGACTCTTGTTATGCTTTAGCAAAGAGATTGGTGGTATTTTGCCCCTGCCCTAGAGATTTGTGGAAGAAATTTTTAAGGAGCAAAGCATTCAAGAGGTGACTTGGGTACTGTTAATAAAGGCATTCAGTTTTATAAGGGCAGCAGAGCATAAAAGTTTGGATAATTTCAAGCCTGACAATGTGATAGGAAAGAAAAAGCCATTTTCTGGGGAGAAATTCAAGCCACCTTCAGAAATTTGCATAAGTAGCAAGAAGTCTAATGTTAATCCCAAGACCATGAGGAAACTGTCTCAAGACCATATCAGAGACCTTCACTGCAGCCCGTCCCATCACAGGCCTGGAGGCCCTGGAGGAAAAAGTGGTTTCATGGGCGAGGCCCAGGGTCTCCATGCTCTGTGCAGCCTAAGAACTTGGTGCCCTGTATCCCAGCCGCTCCAGCCATGGCTGAAAGGGGCCAGCACACAGCTCAGGCTGTGGCTTCACAGGATGGAAGTCCCAAGCCTTGGCAACTTCCATGTGGTGTTGAACCTGCGGGTGCACAGAACTCAAGAATTGAGGTTTGGGAGCCTCCACCTAGATTGCAGAGGGTGTTTGGAAACTCCTGGATGCCCAAGCAGAAGTTTGTTGCAGGGTTGGGGCCTTCATGGCAAACCTCTGCTAGGGCAGTGCAGAATGGAAATGTGGGATCTAAGTCCCTACACAGAGTCCCTACTGAGGCACCACTTAGTGGAACTGTGAGCAGAAGGTCAAAGTCCTCCAGACCCCAGAATGGTAAATCCACCAGCAGCTTGCACTGTGCAACTGGAAAAGCCACAGACACTTATCACCAGCCCATGAAAGCATCCAGGAGAGAGGCTGTACCCTGCAAAGTCATAGAGGCAGAGTTGCCCAAGACCATGGGAACCCACCTCTTGCATCAGCGTGACCTGGATGTGAGACATGGAGTCAAAGGAGATCATTTTGGAGCTTTAAAATTTACTGTGCCACTGGATTTCACACTTGCATGGGGTCTTTAGGCCCTTCAATTTGGCCAATTTCTCCCATTTGGAATGGCTGTATTTACCCAATACCTGTAACCCCATTGTATCTAGGAAGTAACTAGCTTTCTTTGGATTTTACAGGCTCATAGGTGGAAGCGCATTGTCTTCTCTCAGATGAGACTTTGGACTGTGGACTTTTTGGTTAATGCTGAAATGAGTTAAGATTTTGGGTGACTGTTGGGAAGGCATGATTGGTTTTGAAGTGTGAGGACATAAGATTTGGAGGGACTGGGGCAGAATGATATGGTTTGGCTGTGTCCTCATTCGAATCTCAACTTGAATTGTATCTCAGAGAATTCCCACATGTTGTGGATGGGACCCAGGAAGAGGTAATTGAACTATGGGGTCCAGTCTTTCCCATGCTATTCTCGTGATAGTGAATAAGTCTCATGAGATCTGATAGGTTTATCACGAGTTTCTGCTTTTGCTTCGTCCTCATTATCTCTTGCTGCCACCATGTAAGAAGTGTTTTTCACCCCCTGCCGTGATTCTGAAGTCTCCCCAGCCATGTGGAACTATAAGTCCAATTAAACTTATTTTTCTTCCCAGTCCCAGGTATGTATTTATCAGCAGCATCAAAACAAATATACCCTGTCTCAAAAAAAATTGTCCCTGATTTCTTAAAGTGTGCTAAAATACACATAACAAAATGTATTATCGTAACCATTTTTAAAGTTTATAGTTTGGTAGTATTAAATAAATTCATAATTTTATGAATTTACCACAGTGTGTATAATTTCATCTTTAAAAAATGAAACTTTACACCCATTCAATTCCTTATTCCACTTTACCCCAGTCCCATCATTTTCCTTTCTGTCTCTATGAATTTGACTACATTAAGTGTCTCATATATGTGGAATCATACAGTATTTATTCTTTTATGCCCGAGTTATTTTGCTTAGTCTAATGCCCTCCAGATTTATCCATGTTGTCATAAATGTCAGGATTTCATTTATTTTCAAAACTCATAAAGTTTCCATTGATGGTATATACCACCTTTTATTTATCCATTCATCTGTTAGTGCAGTGGTCCCCAATCTTTCTGGCACCAGGGACCAGTTTTGTGGAAGACAGTTTTTCCATGGACAGAGGGGATGATTTCAGGATGAAATTTTTCCACCTCAGATCATCAAATTATCAGGCATGAATTAGATTCTCATAAGGAGTCTGCAACCTAGATAACTTACATGTGCAGTTCACCATAAGGTTTGTGCTCCTATGAGAATCTAATGCTGCTATGCTGCTACTGATGTGACAGGAGGCAGAGCTCATGTCGTAATGCTCACTTGCCTGCTGCAAACCTCCTGCTGTGTGGCCTGGTTCCTAATAGGCCACTGACGAGTATTGGTCTCTGGGGCAGGGGATGGGGACTCCTGTGTTAATGGACATTTGAGCTGCTTAGACATTTTAGCTATTATGAATAATGGTGCTATGAACATAGGTGTACAAATATCTCTTCCGGACTCTGCTTTCCATTCCTTTTGGCTATACATCCAGAAGCAGAATTTCTGGGTCATATGGTAATTTTATTTTTAACTTTTTGGGAACTACACTATTTTCCACAGCAGCTGTGCCTTTTTGCATTTACACCAATACTGCTCAATGGTTCCAGCTTTTCCACATTTTCCCTAACACTCATTTTCTGTTTTCTTGATATTAGCCATCCTAATGTGTGAGATGGCATCTCATTGTGGTTTTCAATTTCTTTTCCCTAATGATTTGTGATGCTGAGCATGTTTTCATGTACTTATTGTCCATTTGTTTATCTCATTTGGAGAATATACCTTTTTGAGGAATATATCATATTCTTTGGAGATTTATCATTTGTGTATCTTCTTTGGATAAATGTCTATTTCAAAAAGTCCTTTGCCCATTTTTGCATTGGATTGTTTGTGATTTTGGTTGAGTTTCAGGAGTTCTCAATATATTCTGGATATTAATCTCTTATCAGATATATTATTTGCAAATATGTTCTCCCATTCTGTGGTTTGCTTTTTCATTCTGTTGATATTTTCTTATAATGTACAATTTTTTAAAAAATTTATGAAGTCCAATTTGTATTTTTGTTGTTGTTGTCCGTACCTTCAGTGTCATATTCAAGAAAATGTTGACAAATCAAATGTCACAGAGATTTTGGCCTCTGTTTTCTTTTTTTTTTTTTTTAATTTATTTATTATTATTATACTTTAAGTTGTAGGGTACATGTGCACAACGTGCAGGTTTGTTACATATGTATACTTGTGCCATGTTGGTGTGCTGCACCCATCAACTCGTCATTTACATCAGGTATAACTCCCAATGCAATCCCTCCCCCCTCCCCCCTCCCCATGATAGGCCCCGGTGTGTGATGTTCCCCTTCCCGAGTCCAGGTGATCTCATTGTTCAGTTCCCACCTATGAGTGAGAACATGCGGTGTTTGGTTTTCTGTTCTTGTGATAGTTTGCTAAGAATGATGGTTTCCAGCTGCATCCATGTCCCTACAAAGGACACAAACTCATCCTTTTTTATGGCTGCATAGTATTCCATGGTGTATATGTGCCACATTTTCTTAAATAGTTTTATACTTTTATGTTTATATTTAGTTCTTCGATGTATTTTTGGTTTACTTTTGCATATGACATTAGGTAAAAGTCCAGATTCATTCTTTTGCATGTGGATATCCAGTTTTCCCAGCACCATTTGTTGAAAAGGCTGTCCTTTCCCCCATTGAATAGTTGTGGCACCCTTGTCAGACATCGTTGGACCATATAGATGAGAATTTATTTGGGGGCTCTCTATTCTATTCCATTGGTTTATATGCCTGTTCTTATGCTAGTACTACAATATTTTGAATACAGTAGCTTTGTAGTAAGTTTTGAAATCGGGAAGTATGAGTCCTAGAGTTTTGTTCTTTTTTTTCATGCTTGTTTTGGCTGTTCGGTGTCCCTTGACATAGCATATAAATTTTAGAATGCATTTTTTTTTTATTTCTGCAGAAAATGTCACTGAGATTTTAGTAGAGATTGCATTAAATTTGTAAATTACATTGGGTAGTATTGACATCTTAAGTCTACAATCTATGAACATGGAATGTGTTACCATTTATTTATATGTTATTTAATTTATTTCAGCATGGTTTTGTAGTTTTCAGTGCACAAAGCTTTTACCTCTTCAGTTAATTTCTAAATATTTATTTCAATGTTATTTTAAGTAAAATTGTTTTTCAATTTTCTTTTCAGATTGCTCATTGTTAGTATCTAGAAATGCTACTGATTTTTGTGTGTTGACTTGGTATGCTGCTACTTGCTAAATTCATTTATTAATAATAACACCTTTTTAGTGGAGCATTTAGGGTTTTCTACATAGACACATCATCTGAAACCAAGATAATTTTTCTTCTTTCTTTCCAATTTCTTTGCCTGTTATTTCTTTCTCTTGCCTAATTTCTCTGGATGAGACTTCCAGAATTATGTTGAAAAGAAGGGGCAAATGCAAGCATTCCTGCTTATTCCCTATCTTATAGGAAAAATTTTTATTCCTTCATCATTAAGCATGATGTTCACTGTGGGTTTTTTTTTTTATTGTGAGCTTTTATTATGTGAAGATAGTTTTCCTTCATTCCTAATTTGTTGAGTGTTTTTTTAATCATGAAAGAATGTTAAATTTTGTTGAATTCTTTGTCTTCATTGATTTAAAAGATCATGTATGTTTTTTACTTCATTTTGTTAATGTGGCATATTACATTGATTAATTTCTATATGGTAAACTATTGTTGTATTCCAGGAATAAATCCCACTTAGTCATGGTGTATAATCTTTTTAATATACTTTTTAATATTTTTGCCTTTCCAAATTTTCAGAAAAGTTTGAGAATTGACATTACTTCTTCTTTAAATGTTTGACAGGATTCACAAATAAAGTCAGCAAGTCTAGGGCTTTTATTTATTGGGAGATTTTTTTCTGATTCAAACTCTTTATTAATTATAGATCTATTTATTTAGATTTCCTATTTCTTTGTGATTTAGTCTTGTTTGGTTTTGTGTTTCTAGGAATTTATTCATTTCATCTATGTTATCCAACTTGTTGCTGTACATTGTTTATAGTATAAACCTTTTTTTATTTGTATAGAATCATTAATACTGTCGCCACTGTCTTCCCTTTTTTGGTTTTTTTTTTTTTTGTAATTTGAATCTTCTTTTTTCTTACTCTATACTGCTAAAGGTTTGTTAGAGTTCTTAAACTTTGCAAAGAACCAACTTTTGGTTTTATAGATTTTCTCCATTTTTGATTTTTGATTTCTTTGTTTCTGTCTAATCTTTATTATTTCCTCCCTCCTGCTAGCTCTGGGTTTAGTTTGCATGTTTTTTAGTTCCTCACTTTGCAAAGCTAGGCTGTTATTTGAAATTTCTTTCTTTTAATATAAGCATTTTTAGAAATAAATTTCCCCTTTAGGTTTTGTTGTGTTACAAAGGTTTTGGTATGTTATATTTTCACTTTTATTTGTCCCTATTTTATAATTTCCTTCAGTACTTTTTCTTTTATCCATTGGTAGGTTAAAGGTGTGCTAATTTCCACAATTTTGCAGATTTTTCAGTTTACTTCTGTTATTGATTTTTAACTTCATCCCTTTGTGGTTAGAGAAGATACACGGTATAATGTATATATTTTTAAAATCTATTGAGACTTAATTTGTGGCCTAACATACCATTTATCTTGAAAAGTGGCTCACTCACATACCTTAAGATGAATGTGCATGTTACTGTTATTGGGTAGTGTTTTGTAAATGTCTATTAGATCTAATTTGTTTATTGTGTTGTCTTTGTTTTTTTTTACTGCTCTTCTGTCCAGTTGTTGTATTTATTAGTGAAAGTGGGGTATTGATGTCTCCCCCAACTATTATTGTAGAACTGTTCATTTCTGTCTTCAATTTTGTAAATTTTTCCTTTACATATTTTGATGACCTGGTATTAGGTTTGTAAATGTTTGTAATTGTTATATTTTCTTGCTCTATTGAACCACTGGTTAAGATATATTGTTCTTTTTTTGTCTGTTATTATTTTTTAATTTAAAATCTATTTTCTCTGCTATTCATATAGCCACTTTACTATCTTATAATGTGCTTTTGTATCTCAATGCCTTTTTCCTCATTGAGAGCATACATTGCTCAAAAGCAGGAAATATGTGTGTGCTTGAAGAGAAAATAAAGGGAGTTTCTAGTGAGCTGGACTAAACTACTCAAAATGTCTTGAGAATGTCATCTCATATGAGGTGACAGATTTTTATAGTGGGTGCCTGTTGCCTATGAAAATATTCCAAAAGATAATGTCTTAAAAGAGTAATTTTATTTTGCTTATGATTTTGTAGGTCAAGAACTAGACTTTTCTGGATTCAGAAAAGTCATTTATATGATAGATCACTCTCTTAAAAGGCAAAATGGTACTGACTGTTGTCTGAGGACTCAGCAGGACTTCAGTCTGGGACCACCAGTTCTTCTCTATGTGGACTTCTCCATGGGATTGCTTGGTCTTCCTCACAGCATGGTAGCTGGTTTTCAAGAGTGATTGTTCTAAGAAACAGGTCGTGGAAGCTGTCAGTTTCATAAGGCCTAAGCACAGAAACAGGTACAGTGTCACTTTTATAGTTTTCTGTTCAATTAAAGCAATTGCAGAACACATACAAAATCAAAAGGGAAAGGACATAAATCCTCTACATCTCCATGGTTAGGTTGAAATGTTAAATGAAAAAAAAAAAGTGTGTCATTCCTACTTGATTGTCAAGAATGTTTATATTTTAAGACTCTGTTTGGTTTACTGCATCTAACATAGTACCTTAAGTTGTCATTGTTAAAGTCAATTTAAAGTTAAATTGAACAATTATTTTATATGACTCAATATTTGAGGGAAAATGTGAAAGATGCTTTTCTAAAATTGCGAGAGAATAAACTGGATAGGGTCTTTAAAAAAAAAGAAAAGAAAAGAAAGGAATAAAAAAATGGCTACTCCATAGGCAGAGCAACAGCTTGGGTCACTGGTTGCCCATTTTTGTGGTTATTTCTTGATTATATGCCAAATAAGGGGTGGATTTTTCATGAGTCTTCTGGAAAAGAAGTGAGCAGTTACCAGAACTGGGGGCTTTTCCTTTTTTAGACCATACAGGGTAACTTCCTGATATTACCATGGTATTTGTAAACTGTCATGGCACTGGTGGGAGTGTCTCTTAGTATGCTAATGCATTATAATTAGCAGTGAGGAATAATAAGCAGTGAGGAAGACCAGAGGTCACTCTCATTGCCATCTTGGTTTTGGTGGGTTTGGGTCGGCTTCTTTACCACAGCCTGTTTTATCAGCAAGGTCTTTATGACCTGTATCTTGTGCTGACCTCCCGTCTCATCCCATGACTAAGAATGCCTTAACCTCCTGGGAATGCAACCCACTAGCTCTCAGCCTTATTTTACCCAGCCCCTATTCAAGATAGAGCTGCTCTTGTTCAAATGCACTGATGAAAAAAATATAGTTGTAAGTTAAGAATATTTACAAACAGTAGGGCAGTCACTACTAAAGCCATGATTGGCAAGAAAATTTAGTTATTTCTGTGGCATACAACAATTTTACATAACAATTATAATTATTAATAACATACACTAAGTCATATTAAAATTACAGGAGTTTCCCATGATTTTGGAACATATACCGATAACATATTTATACAAATAGAGCCCAAAGAAAGCCTAGCAACACTTTATATTTGACAATGTTTTCTGCATGGTTTTTATACCAAATTGGCTTATGGCTTTATAAGCCAAATTTCGCCATTGCATTAGTGCATTATTGATGTCAAACCCAATTCTTAACAAAACCTTAGAGACAAATTTATCCAATTTTAATGTCTGACCATAGGTAAGATTTTTGTTAACCTTTTAAAATGCTTTACAAATTTTTGGCAAAAAGTAGATCAGTGCTATAAGAAAAATCTTTTGTGCTTTTTTTTTTTTATACCAAAGATTACTAAAGTCATGTGAACTAACAGGGATTACACCTTTTACCTTTCTGATAAAATATTTGTTTTAGCTTTTATTATTTTAAAGCTTTCATATGAACATCACACACACAACACACACATAGAGACAGAAGATCCAGTAGTTGTAAAATTTTTCATTTGCCAGTTTCTTAATAGGATTACTGGCCTTAGGGTGGAGCCCTTGGAGGAACAGGGTCAGGAAAACCTAGCAGGCATAGCTGGAAGGCAAAACACATCCCCAAAATGTAAGGGTCCCATTTTTATACCAAATCCTGGATTCCCCAAAAATAAACCCTATGGAACAAGATAGTGCAATGATTTTATCATGCATTTTATTGCAAAGCAACCCAAAGCCAATCAGCCCATTCTGTGATTAGCACATCCCCTATGGGAGTTTTATATCTCAGTGGAGGGGACATGACATTTTCATACCTTCCAGGTGGCCAAGAGCATGCTTCTCTGATCTAAATGTGAAAACAGCAGAGTATCCTCCCATAACTACAATTAGCTATGCTCAAAGTATATTTTCTACAGTTATTACCCAGCAAAACTCTCATAATGCAAAGTAATTTCTGATACCCCCCAAAGTTAAAAACATCAGATAACACAATGCAAAGCAGAAAAGAACCTTCGATTTTGAGATGGATCTATCCATTTCTAACTCCTGTGGTTTCATGAGGAAAACAGCTGTTCCCAAAATGGGGTCTGTGGCGCCTCATCTGTTTTTCCCAAAGAAGTTGGCAGAACTTGAATATCCACTTTTAATTAAGCTGACTTCTAACCCCAGTGCTCTTAAAAAACAAGAAAAAAAAATCCTTTTAAATCTCTTATTACTTGACTTTAGCCAGGCCAAATGACTGATCTTTCTGGCTTTTGAACGCTACCAAAAGCAACCTCACAGGTAAAACCAATAAGCCTTAACTAAGGTGATGGCTTACCAGGAGTGTACAAGGTATTTTCAAAGAGGTGGAAAGCAGTTTTTACAAGCTCTTTTCTGCAGGATGGTTGTCCTGAACAGTCAAGGAGACCCAAAGTGGATAGTTCCTTCCTGCAGCTGGTAGTCCCTCCCATCTGTTCAAGTCTGGCCAGGTGTTCAAGTCCGGGCTCTTTATGGGCTCAGAAGGGAGGAAGTGCATGCTGACTGGTTCGTAGGCAGCCATGGGAGGGACTGGAAAAAGTACAAGTTCTCACTCCAGGCCAGAGACTCCCCCTGGAACTGACATCCCAGCACCCAGGCTTCAGGTCATCCCTGGCTTGAAGGTGGAGTTTCACCAGGGACCCCCCTATTTCAACCCAGGAGCCTATCTGCCTCCTGTCATCATCAACATGCTATCCATGGTGCCCAAGCTGTTCATGTGGAGGACCACCTTCAGGTCTGCACTGAGTTGCCCTCAGTCTCTCCTCGGCCTTCGTCCCGTGTTTGTCAGGATCCAAAGTCCAGAGAAGACCAAGGCAGCAGGGGGCTGGCCTGTCAGCACCATCCTGAGTGCACGCATACCCAGCTGAGTCACAACACTGGCCAGGCTTGGCCACAACTTTGCTCTGCCCCAGAGCAGGTGCCAGGAGCTGGGAGAGGCCAGCGAGTGGGAGCAGGCACTTTTAAGCCTGAGGGGGCAGGGCCTTCCTGAGTCCCCAAGAGTACAGAGATGCCTGGGTCCAGAGCCATGGCTGGGTGGCTGCAACTATGCCTGGGAGTATGGGGCTCCCACCCACCAACTCAGTAGGGGGCAGGGCCCCTGCCTGTTCCCGGCCACCCACGAGCTCTACAGAGACCATAGCCCTGAGCTTGCCTCCCCCACTGCAGTTGGTGTCCCCGCAGGGGCTGCCCTAGAGGGGCCACTGCTGCTATCACAGTGATCCTGTACTTGCCTACTTCTGTCACCTACAGCCATCAGCAAAGAGTACAAGGCAGATTAATCCAAAGAGAATAGTAGTTAACATGCCATAATGCCAAATCCATTCTTAGCCAAGAGGAAGTTTACTGAGAGGGTACTCCAACCCCTCTAAATCTTAGGAAGAACTCTAACCTTCCTAAGTTGGGCCTCAAACCCAAGTTCGCTCAAGCATCCTAGCCTTTTTGTGAAGAGGGTCCTTTAACCTACTCTTTCTTAGGAGAGACTCTAACCCCCCTAAGTTGGGCCTCTAACCCAATCCCATTGTTTACTTGGGTACCCCACCACTTTCCCAAAGTCAGCCAATTGGTGCTGCAGTCTATTTCTTTGGGTCAGGGGTCTCTCCAGTACAGTTCCTTCTGAGTTCACCAGAAAGGGGTCCCGATCCGGACCCTAAGAGAAGGTTTTTGGATTTTACACAAGAAATAATTTAGAGCAAGTTCATAAAGAGATAGCAAGTTTATTAAGAAAGTAAGCAATAAAAGAACGGCTACTCTATTGGCAGAGCAGATTGAGCTGCTTAACCAAGGATATTTATTGTTACCTCATAATTATACGCTCAACAAGGGATGAACTATTAATTTTTTTAGGTTTTCTATGAGTATTTCTACTTTGTTTGTGCATCTTTAACTTTCTCCACATCTTTTTTTAGTTCTTCAAACATCTTTAAGATAGTTTGAAATCACTGTCTAGTAGACATGCCATGAGGTCTTTTTAAAAGATAGTTTCTATTGATTTAATTTTATTTTTCCATTGAAAGGGTTACACTTTTCTGGGGTTTATTTTATGTCTTGTAATAAAAAAAAAAAAAAAAAAAAAAAAAAAAAAAAACTTCGACATTTGAAGCTAATAACATAGTAACTCTGGAAATCAGATTCTCCCACTTCCCCAGGGTTTGCTGTTTTTGTTATCATTATTGTTTTTGTATCATAATTGTTGTAGCCTTTCTCTGTCAGTGATCAGCCTGAGAATAAACTTAAGGCCCTGGAAGTCCTTTCTGAGTCTGCACCTTTCCCTGAGAATACGTGATCACTTCCTAATTTTTCCCACATACGCAATTGTTTTTTAATGTTTTACTCTTTTATGTCTGGCTTCTAAAAGTGGAAGAAGAGAAAAATGAAGGGAGGAAAAAGATACCACCCCTGTAAGTCCCCTGAAAGTCACATCAACCAATGGTGGGAAGGTGGGCGATGTGGACTTGTAGTAATGGGAGGAGGAGAAAATCAATGGCTTCCCACGTCTTTGTCTGCACCTCTGTGATCAGCAATTAGAGCACAGATCCCCAATATTTGGAAGACAGGGTCCTTTTGTGCCCACCTTGGCATCTGTAAAGTGTGTGTAGGTTGCTCCAGGAACACACGCACAGTTGCCTGCTGTGAATCTGCCTGCAGTGGGAAATGGGTGTCTGAAAGCTGAAATTGACTAAAATTAACTACAGTTTACCATCCAAGCCTTTCTCCGGAAGTTTCAAGCCTTTAATAGACTCCAGATTTCCAAAATATTTACATCGGACAGATTCTGCCAGTGCAATTATTGCCTAGGTGGAGAGACAGAGTCCATAAGCTTCCTCTTCTATCATCTTCTTTACCTTAACTTTTAAAGAAATAGACTTATTACATATAATTTATAACATCCAGAATTAAGTTTGCTTTTCTATGGCTAACTTACTAAAAAAACCAATATCTGCTGCATATAATAAGCTCAGTATAACACCTGATTTGGCACTTACACTATTGCATTATATTAAATGAATTTGTGTCATTTAATAATAGTTTCAGCTTAAAGATGAGCATTTGTATAAAGTTTTTAATTGTAGAGATAATCAATAGTGCCTTTGTCTTTTAATATTGTCTTTATCTAATACTGTGGCCATGATAAAAGTATGTCTGTAGAAATTAAGTTGAGGTATAATACCACCTGGAAAATAATTATTAGTTAATTATCAACTTCTAAATGTGTTTCCTTTAATATTCACATACGGAAGTCTATTTAATTGCTGTCATTGTGCCACAAATGCACATATTTTTTAAAAATCAGTTTCAAAATAAGACACAGATGGCCTTTGTTCCATAAAATCTCTGGTTTCTTTCTCCTTCACTGACCACATAGTCAATAAGCATGAATCACAAAACTGAGACTTAACATTTCCTTTAATTAGCCTGGGGCAATAATAAATCAAGGATGCATTTCTGGAGATGGCAAACTTCACAAATACAATGCTTTGGGGAGCAGATAGACATCTGTTTCATGGGATAATGTTGCTAATGGTGATCAGTTACACGTTAATGCATAATTTGCACTCATTTTTTATGGGTCAAAACCTCATTAGGTTAACCCCCATTTTTTGTTACTGAAGTTCAGACTGTTTTAATGTGATGAATGTATAACTCTCAGAATTTATTCAGGTCAGATGTAAGTGTTGCAATAATTGTTCCACCTTAGCTTCCTGATAGATCTGAAGCAGTGTACAGTCAATTGGATCCAACTCTTGAGCACATCCTGACTATAATATAAATATGCACTTTCTTTTTCTTTTGAGTAGTTTGTATAAAAATATTTTTGGATAAACATATTGTCTTTATTTAGATTATTCTTCAATAAGATTTCTGAAGAATAGAAACTATGACAGAGATGACAAATCTCCCAAATTAAGGTGGAGGTCACTATTGAGGTTTCTCTGGAAGAAATTCAGAATCAAAATGTCTTTGAGGCTTTACTTCAGGTGGTGTAAGAATAAGGAAGACTAACAGCCATATTGAGATGGAAGACAAGGAGAAACATCAAAGAAGAAACAGGTATAAGAATTTTTTGATTGAAATGTTGTGGCATATGATTGTGGACTCCCTCTGATGACCCCTGCAGTCTTCAACAGAATTAACCTCAACAAAATTATTTCATAAATTTGGTAGAAATGCTCTGTGTATAAATCAGTGGATAGGCCTAAATCTTGGAACAGAATAGGAGTAGAAGCAAAACAGTAGGAGATGGGGCCAAAGGACCACAGAAAAACTACCCTATAGACTACGGCAATGAACTTGGAGTATGTTCCAAAAGCAGGTAGGATTTATCATAATCTCTGCATGAGACTCCAGTCAGATTTATAAGTAAGTGTTTAGCATTTGTTTAAATAAAACTGTAAGGACATGACACATAGAATGCATAAATTTTTAGTGGTAGACAGACACAGCGCCCCATTAAGTGTAAGAAAAATTTCCTTGAATAAAGTATCATCTGGTTGAGACCTGAAATACGAAAAGGGAATACTCAAGTGGAGGATATGTGGAGAGTGCTGACATGCTCCAAAGAAAGTGGTTTCTGCTGGTCAGACATAGTGACTCATGCCTGTAATCCCAGCACTTTGGGAGGCTGAGGCAGGTAGATCATTTGGGGTCAGGAATTCAAGACCAGTCTGACCAACATGGTGAAATCCTGTCTCTACTAAAAATACAAAAATTAGGTGGGCATAGTAGCAGGTGCCTATAATCCCAGCTACTTGGGAGGCTGAAGCAGGAGCATTGCTTGAACCTGGGAGGCGGAACCTGCAGTGAGCAGAGATCACGCCACTGCACTACTACCTGGGTGACAGAGCAAGACACCATCTCAAAAAAAAAAAAAAAAAAAAAAAAAGGTTTATGCGAAGTCCAGGTAGAAGAGAAAATATTGCATATTTAAAGAACAGAAATGACTCCTCATTTTTCAGAATTATAGAGTATGAATAGATGAATATGAATGTAGAATTGTAGAATATGAAATGTTGAGAAATAAAGTAGAGAAATATACAAGAGTCAGACCTTTAAAGGCCTTCTGCTCTGTACTGAGTTGGGATTTGATCTTGAAGAAAATAAAGAGTTATTAAAGGATTTTCAAAAGGGAATTAACAATAGTAGCAGTATCACACTTAGACCCAGAAAAATGGGCCCTGGTTCAATGCTTCTTCTAACTATGACTCTCCTCATAGGGCAAGAAGTCCAAAGGGCCAAGGTCCCAGGCCCACCTGGAGCCCATGCCCACCCTTCTATAGCACTCTCTGTGTATATAGTCACCCAGGACACCATACCTAGATAATCCCAAACTGCCTCCACGGTCTGTGTGGTCTCTTCCTGGGTCTGTCCCTTTAAGGGAAGATCTCGACTGTGGGCTCACCGATAGGCTGAAGTAAAGGGCCCTGAACAGCTGTGTTGGGAAGGATGATCATGGGCAATAATTGGACATACAGGTTGGCGTGTCTACATATACGTGCCTGAGGCCCCTGGGAGTAATGAATGGAGCTTGAGGGTAGAGATGCTATATTAGTCAGGATTCTCCAGAGAGACAGAATCAATAAGACAGATGATGATACATACATACATACATACATAGATGAGAGGGGGTTATAAGGGGAATTTGCTCTTGAGATTATGAATAACGAGAAGTTCCATGACAGTCCCTCTGTAAGCTGGAGACTCTGGGGTGCTGGTGGCAAGGTGCAGTCCAAGTACAAACTCCTTAGTACCAGAGAAGTTGAATGTTTAATTCTCAGTCCAAGGCTACAGGATTGAGAATCTTGTGGGGATGAGTGGTACATCGTGGAATCCAAAGAAAGACCAGAGAGCCTGGATTTCTGATGTCCAAGGGCAGAGGAAGAAAGGTTTACCAGCTCTGTTTTCCCCTCCCCCCCCTTTTTTTTTTTATCTGGGACTCCAGTCAATTGGATGGTTTCTGCCCACAATGAGGGTAGATCTCCCCCACTCAATCCACTGACTCATACACCAATCTCTTCTAGAAACATTCTCACAGACACACACAGGTATAATGCTTTAGCAGTTCTCTAGGTATTCTTTAATCTGGTCAATTTGACACCTAAAATTATCCATCACAGAAGCCATGCACTTCATTTATGCTCTTGCCTGAGCCTTACTGATTTTAGAACCGGGTCTGATAATTACATGTGTGCTTTAGAAGGATCATGCTGGCTATGTCACAGAGACTGAAATGGAGGCAAAAAAGACTAGTAAAAGCATAACATTTAATGATCTGTCAAAATATTTTAAGAAAGAGTGGGTATGGCCTAATCCAGAGTTGTGATAGTAAAAATGGAGATGATACGGTAGAATTTGATGTTTGATCATTGTGAAGGCTGAGATGGAGTAAATAAACTGAAGATGATATCCAGATTTTCAATTCTTACAACTGGGTTAATTGCACCATATTTTATTTCAATTAATACAACAAGAGACATAATAAAATTATATCTAGATGCTTGACTGATAGTTGAGTTTTTTAAAATTATGTTTAGTCTACCACTTACTATCATGATAGGTAACACTTTAAAACATCATTGTCATACAACAAATTTACATCAGTTTTGGAATGTTATAATCTATACACCATTGACTTAAAGACATATAGGTCTGTTTTATACTTTTGAAACTACTATTATCTACTGCTCTGGCAAAGTACATAGTTTAGTAGTACAGTGTATATTCCTTTTATTCCTTGAACAGAGAGAATATGTTAGTTCATTCAATGTCTTTTACTTCAAAGTATTCAGCACACCAAAGCGTCATACTTTGGAGTATCACATTCTGAGACTTAACACCGGAACCTGGGAGGAGTTTATACAAACTGATACCAGAAAATTGGATTTAAAAAATCAAACCAGTGTCATGTTCTTTTTCACATCTTGACTCTCACTCTAAATGTCTTATGTGGAAGATTAAAGTATTGTTTCCTTAAATATTTACCTATATTGTTTATTTACGTGCAACAACTTGCCATGCTTCATATCTATTCTAACTTAATTATGAAAGAAAAAGGAATGTCAGCCTACATGTGGTTTCTCAGTAAATGTCATTTAAGTTTTGCAACTAAACTTAATGTAAGTATTAATTCTTGGACTACAAATAAAATAACAGTTCAGCTTCTAATCTAAGGCATTGTTTAATTGATCATGGTAAAGCTATTATTTAAGTTCTTACATTTGCTAAATTAAATGTTGAAATGAAACTCCCATTTCTCTTACAGATCAAATAGAATTATTTTTGACTGGATGATTAATTGTGGTTATTGTGCTTATAGTAAATAAGAAACTGCCTGAAGCTTTAGCTAATATTCTCCCCTAAACCTATTGATTAGTAATTTACTTGTCTTGGCTACTGACAATTAAATTTCAATCATTCTACAGTGGGCTTAAAGCTGTTTTCTCTAATAAAGTATATATGGACCATTTGGCCTGGTAGAGTTTTAAAAAGTTTAAGAGTATTCCTTATACAGGTATAGAAGAAAATAATAGAAAGGAAAGAAATAAACTCCAAAGTCTTCATCTTGATCTTTGTAGCAAGAAAATAACTCAGGATTTCACAAAAGATGAACTAAATTGGCATCTGGCCATTCTAATACACTTCTGTATTAGCCTGACCCTATCTGTACACATCGATTGGAACATTTTGCTGTGTGTTCCTTACAACTGGCTCACAGTAAATGGCCCTGCAGTGCAACAGACATTACAAGACAAATTTAACTAGTGCTTACAAGTCTTTCGTTTTTGAAAGAAAAGGGATTATCCAGAACTAATAAGATGGCTATGACATTCAGCAGATGAAGGAAAAAAGAAGAAAAGAAAGAGAAAAGAGAAAAAAGAAATGCAAGAGAATTGTCAAATCTTCTTCCTCCTCCATGAGTTAAGATTGATTTAGGTTCAGAAAATAATTTAATTACTGCTGTGGAAAATGTAACAATCAAATATATCAATTTGTATAAATATCAGAGAATTACGTAACTAATCAAGCAACTAAAAAAGTAAATCATGTTGGAAAGTAACAGTGAACAACTAAAAATGGGAGAACATGTATATTTTCATTCAGGCTAAAAAAGCATTAAAAAAACAAGCCAATGAAAGTATCCTTAGATAAAATGAATATCTGACTGTGTGGAAACACTCAAAATTGTGACATGTGCTTTGTTGTAAAGATGCTGGCCTCAGTAATTATAGTGCGTGTCCCCACAGTTAACTTGTCCCCACTCTAATTTCTAAAGAAAAAAAAAAAGAGCATCATGATGAGGCTAAGAACAGTTGAAGAGTACAGATGTCACTAAACCAACCATCAGTAGTGTAAATTAAATGTCATATTTAGTTTGGGTTTTCATGGAGGGGAATTTTGTGGTTACAAGGGAAAATGGCTTTGTTTTGTGGGTTTTACATGTCATTGTACTCATAAGAGACAATGTCCTTCTCTAAATCACAGACTTTAGCAATCAAAATACTTTTCAAAATTTCTGAATCTACATAGGCAGATTTGAGCACATCAGGAGAATTGGGCTACAAAAATATTAAAAGTAAACAGGGACACAAATTGTATGCATATATTATTCTAAATATTCCCATCCTTTGTCTCTTGCAAGTTTGTGAATGTAGGTGGAATGGGCTTATTAATGGATAGAGTGGGTTTGTAGGGGTAGAGAGATTTGATGTTTCCTTACCCATCATAAGGGACATAACTGACATGCCTGCAACAATAGACAAGTTAACAAAAGTATAACAGATTATATTTAATCAAAGTTTTATGTGATGTGAGAATCTTCAGAAATAAAGGCACAAATACCTAAGAGAAAAGTGTCCATTTTTATACTTAGATTAAATGAAGGGTGAAGAGCCATGTAGGAATGTGACTGGACAATAAGTGAATGATGTGTTAGTAGTAGACTGAGTAGGAAAACCAAGCAAGGCCTGTCAAGATTTGTCTTGGCCTCTCTGTGTGACAATCCTTTTTTTTCTAGGTGCAGGGTAGGACCCCTTGTGTAATGAGGGTGTGATGATCTACTTTCAGACAAGGTGTGTCAGAGAATTTCTTTATGGCCAGTTTTTAGACAGAAAGGTAGAGGAACATTAGAGTAATAATTCTTGTTTTTATGGCTGGGTTTGGGAAAAGGAGTTCCTAGTTTCTATAAAACTCTTTCCCACAGTCGGGAAGAGGAATTTTGATTTCTATGACTTGCTTTAGGGAAAATGATGGACAAGAGACAGGAATGCAGGAGAAGCTCAAAGAGGCTGGTTCTGAGGCTGCTTCTGAGCCCCTGTAATGTCCTTTAGCTCAAAGTACTCTGCATGCTGAAAAACCATATTTCAGGATATTATTTTCTGACCCCCAAAAGACTAAATATTTTTAAAAGCTAGAAAATATTCCTTCAAATTTCCTAGTTGATTTCATGGAAGTAAGTTACAAAATACTAACATGAAACACTAACTATACTATTGTATTTAATGCAATAAGGCCACATTTTTCTTTTAACCTTTATGAGAACAATATACTACCACATTGAGGTATATAGAACCTTTCCTCTGTCCTCAGAGCCACTGACCTCTGCCACAATTCTAACACCATTCTCACACTGAATGATGTAGGTCATGCATTTCAAAATAAATTGTTCCAAACCATCCACATCTGGAAAAGTTCCCCCATTAATCAGACACTTAGAGAGAACAAATAAAAAACTGACCCTTTGCACTCTGAAGGTTTGCTGAAAAATCAATTCACAAAAGGGGATTAATTCCAGAAAAAAAGCATAAAAATTAATTAATGTCACATAGAAGTGGAACCAGAGAGTGATTACCCTCAACTCTCAATGAGTTACAGAAGCTTTTATACCATCTTGAAGTTATAGAAAGAATGGGAGCAGGGACCATGGCACAAAACAGGTTATTGTGGTAAATCAGGTTAGGGCAGCAAAACAGGTTATGGGAGGGAGAGAAGAGGAGGCCTGGCTGGGAAAGGTGGTCTTGTTATGTAAATGAAATATCACAGGTAGCAGACCTCAAAGAGAATAGATAGTAAATGTTTCTTTTAGGCTTTTAAAGATGTAAGACTCTCAGTTAATCTTTTCTAAGGTGTCAACATGACTAGGCTGCAGTTCCAATTAATTCAAAAAAGCACTAATCTAGGTGTTGCTGTGGGGATATTTTACAGATTTAATTAAGCCCTAATAAGTTGACTTAGGTAAGGGACTTATCCTGAATAATCAGCTGGAAGTCCTTAAAAGCAGAACTAAGGTTTTCTCAAGGTAAGAAGAAACTCCTGCCAATTTTTGGCTCTACTTCTATGGTTGACCCTGACTGACAGAGAAGGAATGGATACTACCTCTGCCACATAACTACATATATGTGATCTTTGGGCAAGTCACTTATTTACTTTCTGTAAAATGTATAAAATGCAAAACAATAGTGCCCAACTCATAGCATTGTTGATCTAAAATGTAATGTAAAACATTTGACACAAGGCTTAGTATATACAGTTGACGCTTGAACAATGTGGGCACCTACTCCCCACGCAGTCAATAATTCATGCACAACTGTTGATTCCCCAAAAATGTAAGTATTAATGTTACTGGCAGTGCATTCATAAGGGTCTGCATCAACCTCAATTCTTGCCTCCTCAGAAGAAATAATTTGACTAAGGGGCATAAGGCAAAAGGAGAGATCAAAGCAAGATTTTTGCAGGAGTGAAAGTTTATTCGAACGTTTTAGGGCAGGAATGAAAGGAAGTACCCTTGGAAGAGGGCCGAGTGGGTGACTTGAAAGAAAAGTGCGCTGCTTGACGTTTGACTTCGTGTTTTATATGTTGGCATACTTCCAGGGTGTTGCATCCCTTCTCCCCTGATTCCTTCCTTGGGGTGGCCTGTCTGCATGCGCAGTGGCCTGTTAGCACTTGGGAGACCAGCACGACTCCAGTGTAGTGTGTTTTCTGGGGCTGTACACATGCTCACTTGAAGCGTTCTTCCCTTACCGGCCAAATGTTCCTAGAAGGTCATATAACAGTTAAACTCTACCATTTTGCCTCTTATGTGCATGCTTGAGCCCATTCATCCAACTCCTGAGATCTTTTCAGGAAGCCGTTGATCACTAGATTCACGTTTTGTCTATCTACTGGGAGAATGCCTTTCCCTGGTGCCAACTGAGACTAGTTATTATTTTAGAGAAACCTTTCACAGCTGCCTGATCATCACCTGCTGGTGACCTGACATTCCCGGTGTGTGTGTCTTGGGCGGTGAGCCCTCTCCTGCCCTGCTCATGTTTGACTAGTTACCTACTGTAACACTAGTAGCCTATTGATGACCAAAAGCCTTACCAGTAACATAATCAGTTGACTAACACATATTTGTATATTATCTGTATTATATACTGTGCTTTTACAATAAATTAAGCTGGAAAGGGAAATGTTATTAAGAAAATCATGAGGAAAATATATTGACTATTCATTAAGTGGAAGTAGATCAATTTAAATCTTTGTCCTAGTTGTCTTCTTGTTAAGTAGGCTGAGAAGGAGGAGAAAAAATAGGAATTGGTCTTGTCTCAGAGGTGGCAGAGGAAAATCCATGTGTAAAAGGACTTTCACAGTTCAAATTGTGTTTTCAAGGGTCAACTGTAGTTCAATTAATATTTTCTATTATTATCACATACTTCTAAAATAAGTGTTGATTAAAATAAATTTACTCTATTCTTATAAAATACATGTTATATCTTTAAAACATGTTTTTTACTTTAGTCCAGAGACATGTCTCTATATCTATCTGTATTTATCTATATTTGTATCTAATCTATCATCTATCTATCCACATGTATGTATCTTACATATCATATAAATTTGAATCAGGTACTCATTTACATTATGCTTGATTTATACTCACATCAGTTTCACATCAAATTTCACCTAAGAATGTCCAATTTAAGATATATTAACTTGGATTCTGAGTAGATTGTTGTTAAACAATAAACTTAAAAAACATTTTAACTTTCTGCAGAGATAGTAGTGGAAGTGGAAATGAAGGTGTGATCAACTGGTATTTGTCAGAGGTTAACAATCAGAAATTCTGTTCAAATCCAGAGTGATCTGGCATATTATAGAATGTGCTTGATTTTCCAGTTGGACCGTTTTTTAAGGCTTTTATAAAAAATAAAATTTAAGTAAATTCAACTAATTGTTTACCTTTTATATATCAGTATTTAAGAAACTCAAAGCTTTAATCTAACAATGTTTCTTCACCAACAGAACAAAATAAAAATATCTTTTTTTTTCAATTAAGAGATACAGCAAAAAGCCAATACAATTTTTCTGAAGATTTTTTTGGTTGTTTATCTTTAGTGTAGGGGCCAAGGAAAAGCTTTCTATCTACTCTCTGAAGGTTTGCTGAAAATCATTGACAAAAGGTAGATTAATGGGAGAAAAGGCATATTAAATTTATTTGATCATAGTTTCATGTGACACAAGAGCCTTTAGAATCAAAACACAAAGATACAGGGGAAATTGTCCATTTTTATGCCTAGGGACAACAAAATATTGACAGTCATGTGGTAATACGATTGGACTAAAAGGGCACGATCTAATGCTAACCTAACAGACTGAGTGAGAAACCCAGCGTGGCCTGCCTAGATTCTTTTTCTCCTCAGTGCAGCATTCCTTCCTTGTGAGTATGAGGCAGGACCCTCTCTGGAATGGGAGTCTTATGACCTACACCGAAAGGCACAGGGTATGAGTTAGAGTAATATTTTTAAGTTTGATGCCTGGCTTTGGGGAAAAGGGTTTCTGGTTTCTGTGACCTGACTTAGGGAAGAGGGCTGCTAGTTCCTCTGGCTAGCCTCAGGGGAGAATGACAGTGAGTGAGAGGAAAGCAGGGTGAGATCAGAGAAAAACTTGCTTCTGAGGCCTTCATTTCGGAATATCATTTTCTGAGCCCTAACATTAGCTATGGAGAGAAGCAAAAGATTCATATTTCACTAGAGAGTTTTTAATTTGATGAGCAATGTTGTCATCGCATCGAAAGACAAAAATGATACTCTTCTTAACCAAACATAAATCAGGCTCCTCCAAATCCTCTTCTCGGCCCCTCTACCTTGCCTCCCCCAATTCTTGACAGAGACCTAAATATCCCAGTTTTAGCAAGAACCATGCTAAGTCAATTTAGAGACAACCCGCCACCTCAATCTGATCACCCTGACCTGCCTTCATCAAGAATCCTGTTAAGTTTGGCAGGAATCCTCCCTACCATTAACATTTCCTCTTGGTAATTTTCCATCACCTCCCGTCTCCCCTCACCTACTCCTTGGCTATAAATCCCCACTTGTTCTTTTCTGTATTTGGAGTTGAACCCAATCTCTCTCTCCTGTTGAGTCTTGATACCTATCACAACAACCTTCAGATGTCAGAATACTTTTTTCTTTAACAAGACCCTAAAAATAAATCAAAAGAGAAGAAGGTCTTTTTTTGCCTCAGGCTTGTTGTATATATATGTGTACATGAAGTAATTCTAATAATACAAGGGGGAGAATTTAGTGAAATTATGAGTTTATTTATGAAGATCTTATAAGTGAAAGGGTAATCTTGCAGAGTTTCTGCATTCTCCCCCTCTCTCTTTTCCTATTATGGTTACCTTGAAAGGGGAATGAATCTCTATAACATTTAGCAAACTGTTTAATATTTTGCATTTCAATAAAAGTAACAAAGAGTATAACAAAGTATAATAAAAGTAACAAAGAGTATAACAAAGAGTATAAAAATAACCACAATCAATATTTTTAAAGCAAACTCATCCTACAAGTAATAGTCCTGAAAGATGTTTTAATGCAAATTGACAGGCAAAACCTTATGCAATGAAAAGCTGAGTTACATTTTCTCTTCTGCCTTATGTTGAAGATTTACAGGTAGAATGATTCACATTGGAAAATATCTCAATTATCTTTATGTTGAAAATGTTTAGAAGAGAGAAAAATTGGATGGGTTGGAAGAGTGAGCTTGATGACGAATGTTTCATTTATTCTACCAACGAATAAGACAGAAAAATTAAAGTGTCCTCACAAATCCTGTATACAAAAACTCACATATTTCATGCTACCAAAAATCTTAAAATTGTGTACCTGAAAAAGGGTCATGTGATACTATATGGAAGTTGCTACACTTAAACATTTTCAGTTTTTAAAATGATGTACTTGATAAGATTTTTCTTAACGAATAATCATCTTTTAAATGAAATAATCATGTAAGAGAGAGACATGAATCTTAAAAAGCGAATATTCTAGATGTGTTAAGAATTTAGAATAGAGAAATCAAAATGTTATTCTGAATTTGGGTGCATTAAATGAGTATTTGAGAAACCAACATTTGTAACTCCAAACATGTTCAGACTTTAAGAATTATTAGTAGTTAATTTAAATCCCTCTAAAAATAGTTATCAGTTACCAAGCAGGTAGGGTTTTTTGGTAGGCATAGTGGGAGAACTAGAGTGTCAAATGATGCCCCCAGATGGCAGACAAAATGACTCCCTATGACTCAAAAGTTAAAAGCAGAACTAAGAGGCCATGGCAGAGTGAGGGAACAGTCATGCTGTGTCCTTAAAAAGTATTACAGAATCTGTTTTCATGAACAGTTCCTGAAAACAAATACAGCTGGAAATTCCCCAGTTGACCACTAAAAGACCACCTGGCACTAATCAACCAACTTCCTGGAACCAGACAATTAAGACTGACTGGTGATTTGGGGCTTACAGGTCATACAGTTAAGACTACTGGTGATTTGGGGCTTACAGGTCATCCAATCAAGACTCTGATCCACACTCCCCTGAAGTTCCTCCTCTGCCCTGCAGTTTTTGCCTTAATAATCTCTGACGTGGTTTGAATTTGTGTCCCTGCCCAAATGTCATGCCAAATTGTAATCCTTAATGTTGGAGGCGGGTAGTAGTGGCAGGTGATCGGATCATGGGGACATGTTCACCTTTGGTGCTGTTCTGATGGAGTTCTTATGAAATCTGGTTGTGTAGGATTATGTGGCACGTCCCCCCCAACCCCCCCCCCCCCCACACACACACACACACACACACTCTTCCTTCTGCTCTGGCCCTATGAGGATGCCTGCTCCTGCTCTGCCTCCTGCCGTGTGTAAAACTTTCCTGAGGCTTTCCCAGAAGCTGAGCAGATGCCAGCATCATGCTTCCTGTAGAGCCTGCAGAAGCATGAGTCAATTAAATCTCTATTCTTTATATTTCTTTTATATTTCAGTCTCAAATATTTCTTCATAGCAAAGCAAGAATGGGCTAATACAGTCTTCTATTCTCCCAGTCCTCTTTGGAGCACCTGTGTTTTACACTGGAGGTTCTGTCTTCCCAGTCTGTAAATTCTTTTAGAAAACAAAGTTATTTTGCCTCCACAGATCTAATTCGTCTTCTGTTAACAAGGAAAAAATAAAAGAGAAAGAATCTTTATTTCTAGTAACTTCTAACAGAATTTTTTCAATTGCTCTATTTTTAGAGCAATTTTATTTAGGTTTACAGAGAAATGTGGCAGAAGGTACAGAGTCTCTATAGGTATCAACTCTCATTGTTCCAACAAACACACACAGTTACCCCCATTATTAATATTTTGAATCAATGTGGTATATAATTAATGACCCGATATTGATGTGTTATTCATGTTCATAATTTACACTAGAGTCTCTCTTTGTATTGTACCACACAGATAATTGTGATTATTAAATAACATCTTTCACTATTTAAAAATTGTCAGGCCTCTGAGCCCAAGCTAAGTCATCATATCCCCTGTGACCTGCACATATATATCCAGATGGCCTGAAGCAAATGAAGAATCATAAAAGAAGTGAAAATGGCCGGTTACTGCCTTAACTGATGACATTACCTTGTGAAATTCCTTCTCCTGGCTCAGAAGCTCCCCCATTGAGCACCTTGTGACCCCCGCCCGTGCCCGACAGAGAACAACCCCCTTTGACTGTAATTTTCCACTACCTACCCAAATCCTATAAAATGGCCCCACTCTTATCTCCCTTCACTGACTCTCTTTTCGGACTCAGCCCGCCTGCCCCCAGGTGACTAAAAAGCTTTATTGCTCACACGAAGCCTGTTTGGTGTTCTCTTCACAGGGATGCTAGTGACAAAAACTACTCACAAGAAATTGGCCATAAAGTTAAAAACCAGTGGAAAGATAAGTTCAAATAATCAGTGGTAATACTTTATATACTCACATAACATCCTCCATTTTTTCTCATACTTGCATTCTAAATTGGATGTAGAAGAGGATAGGGCAGATCACTTCATATCTGAAATCTAGTCTTAGGTTTCTAACTGGAAACAAAATCTCTTAGGATTATTCTTTTTTTCTTCACCAATTTCTCTGGTGCTCACAACCAATTTCATTCTTGTTTATAAGCAGAAAAATGAAAGGAGTGGCACAATTTTAAAGCCACAAATACATAGATTTAAGGCTTGAGATAAAAATAAGACATTCCAACGATCAGGGTTACCTAAAGACGAATGTTTTATCTTTGAACATGATCACTTTTCAAAAGGTTTCAAGTAAGTGCTCAACTAAACCCATTATCATTGCAACAATTAGTCTATATTGGATAATTATGAATAATTTCATGTTTGGAATTATATAAAAGTCATCTCAAGGCATTGAAAATAATAATTGTCTTATGATATCTTTGTTATTCATTTTCTTCCTTAAAGAAACAAATAGATTAACTATCTATTAACAGAATGTTAGTAATAAATCCAAGTGAAAGCCAATAAAAAAATTTAGTGCTTTCATTTCTCCACAATAAAACAAAGCCAACAAATTAGAAATCTACTTGTCCAAATAGATCATCAAAATAACTTTCATGACTATATTTTCAATTGATTTTGTAATTGTCTTGGGTATCAGTGTGCATGTGCTGTGGGCATGTTTGTATTGAGTGCATGTGAATATTGCTTAAACATGGTGTGTATGCATGAGTGTATCGTGTGTATATATGAGTGTGTATTTTAAGGAACTGTTTTGTAGTTAGTGTAACGTTAATTTAAATAGTAATAATTTAGTTAAAATTATGATAGTTTATTTTCAGAAATAAGGTTTAAGGAAGAGGTAATGATTAGCTTTAACTTTTAATAATAATTTAGACCTAATATTGTAATAAATTAATACACAGCATCATCAAAGAGGCCTATAATGTTTTCCTAAAGTCAGACTTAAAACTAAATACCAGGTCTGTGATTTGCACCTCTGTGATTATAAAAGAACTAAAACATCTCACATTAATAATCAAAATTACACTGTACCACTTAAACCACTTAGTGTTTTCTCTGTACAATAAACACCAAGCATGCCCCTATTCATACATTCTTAATGACTGGCAACCAGTTCCAGCTTCTAAATTGAAATAACAGCAACCACACCTTTCTTCACCCACAAATGCAAAATGACACACAGACCACACAGCTGGCATCAATTAACTCTGATTAAAAGTATTATCATTGATTTGGCATTGGAGTTTTTATTCCCATCCCTTTTGTTCAACAGTGTCACTCAGGCAATTTTATTTACGTCAACTAAATACTAGCATAGACAAGATTAAGCAAAAAATAATCTAATAAAATACAATTTTTTTAATACTAAAACTTCAACCCCTTCCCTTTATTTTCTATTTCAGTTCTATCTGGAATGTAGCCAAATATCACCATTTCAAATGTTGAAGATGTTTTGAGATATTTTTTAATAAAGAGCTTAAGTTGACTAGATCCAAAACAACTACATCACGTCTATGAACAAACGTTGCTTATGCAATAGCAAGATAATCAGAACTAAGTGGGAAATTATCTCAAAATGTAAAACAGCCCAATTTCACTTTATGGCCTAATTTCACATGAACAGACCACTTAGTTGGCCAAAGGCCCTTGTTTTCAAAGAGTACTGTAACAACGTACGCATGTGCTTGCAGCTAACTGTAGCATTCACTACCTCAATTGCAAAATGTTAACAAGCAAGTGCACATACTAGGCAAGATTTGAGCCACCAGCTAATGCACATTCTTCTGGGCATTATTTAACAGGGCACAGCGAGGAAAGAGAGAGACCTTCTCATATTGTTTTATATTGTTTTATACTCAGTACCTGTTTTAGGAAAAAACAAGGAAGTAAAACCAAACACAGGCAGCCCGACGCCAGGCTCGCCTGGCCTAAACCCAGTAGTTAAAAATCGACTCATAGCTTAGAAACTGATGTTATTCATAGATTCCAGACATTGTATAGAAGAACATTGTCAAACTCCCTGTCCTGTTCTGTTTCTCTCTGACCGTCGATGCCTGCAGCCCCTGTCACGTACCCTCTGCTTGCTCAAATCAGTCATGACCCTTTCATGTGAAATCTTCAGTGTTGTGAGCCCTTAAAAGGGACAGAAACTGTGCACTTGAGGAGCTCGGATTTTAAGGCAGTAGCTTGCTGATGCTTCCAGCTGAATAAAGCCCTTCCTTCTACAACTAGGTGTCTGAGAGGTTTTGTCTGCGGCTTGTCCTGCTACAACAGTTGTAGTCTTAATCCAAATATTCTTTGCAGTGCAACAGCTAAAGTGTAAAATAAAACTTTTGGAGATTCATTTAAAATAGGTCTTTTCTATTTAACAGTTCTTTTCTTAAATAAAAAGATTTAGCTATTCTGTAACCTTTATCTAAATTTTGTTACACATATATAATTTTATATATATATTCATTTATTTATACTTACACATACACACACCCATGAGACAGAGAGAACAAAAACACCTGCGTTAGAAATCTTGTCTACCTACAACTTTTAGAGAGCACCACACACACAAACAAATTACTACAACTTTGTCATGAATACTTCTTAACAGGATTACTTTTATGCGGTTATAAAATTTTCCTAATAATCTACCGAGACTCCATCAAAAGACTTAAGAGATTAAGTAAATAATATCCTCCAATCCTTCATTTAGAATTATGTTAGAAATTTGGGGTTGCCAGGCAGCAAGAACAGATGAGATATCAAGGATTCTGGGTTTTAATTCTGGATCAAAAGTTTTAACACATGTCATTCTCATCACAAGTCAAACCGGAATTATCTCTGCTCCTTCATGAGTAACTTAGTAAAAACGACACCAGTCCACGTCCTGAACACAGACACTTGTGTAGAATCAAATAGCAAAGGCCTACTGTAGGCTGAGCAACAATTTCAGAAGTGACTGCTCCATCCTCCCAACAAATCTTCCATTTTCACCTGAGTTACTGAAGTTACTCAATCTGGAAATCTGGGTGGCATTTTTGACACCTTTCTCTCCATCACCCACCCAACCAAATCCAAAAGTTTTTGAGGTACTCCTGAAATCTGTTGATTTTTCTTTTTTTCACTATTTTTCTGTTTAAGTCCATCATTATTGCAACAGTCACCTACAATGGTCTCCTGCCTTCATTGTTGCCCTTTTCAATCCACTTCACTTCTCTGCCAGAGTTTTCAAAAGCTGCAAATATGGTATTGACCCTTTTGCACAAAATTCTTCAAACAGCTCCTCATTGCCCAGATGATCAAACAAAAAATGATGGACTTGACTTACATTTTCTGCCATAAAACTACTGTCACCCCTATACCTTCACTCCATCCTTCTCCACCATCCCCAGCTCTTTGCACACAATCTTTGTTTTAGTCACGTATTATTGTTTTTATTTCATTTATATTCTCGGCAATCTCTAGGCTTTGAATGTGATATTTTCTAAGGCTAAAACATTTACCTACATCTCTTTCTTCTTCTTTGATTTATTCTCGGGTTAGTGGTCACTTCTCATGGAAGGCTCTCCCAGTATCACCAGACATGTGTTAGAAACCCAGTTTATGTGCTTCAGAGTATCATTTACCACTCTGACAAAGTTATCTGTTTCTTGTCCATGTCCTCGCTGACTATAAATGTTCTGTCATAAGGAATCATATCTGTCTTGTCTGCTATTTTATCACCAACCCCTGACACACACTAGGAGTCAATATGTGTATATTAACCAAGTAAATAAATAATACAATCTGTAAAAATTAATGATCAGCTTTAGCTGGAAAAGAAAAGAGTGACAGGAATGTTAGAAGTGAGTATTTATGGGAGTCAAGAGTAATGAGAGGCAGTATAAGTCTTTGTTTCCTTCTTACTCTCCAGAGAAAGTGACCATCTCTATGTAATACGGTAAAATGGGAATAACAGCATTGTCATCAAAAAGAGTCAAACTTGATAAAATGTTTAAAGAAGTTTATTCTGAGCCAAATATGAGTGACCAAAGCCTGAGTCATAGTCTCAAGAGGTCCTGAGAACATGAGCCCCAGGTGGTTGGGTTACAGCTTGATTTTATACATTTTAGGGGGACATAAGTTATAGGCAGACATCAGCTAATACACGTAAGGTGCACATTGTTTCAGTCCAGAAAGTTAGGACAACTTGAAGCAGGTCATGGGTGGATTCAAAGATTTTCTGATTGGCAATTGATTGAAAGAGTTAAGTTGTTATCTAAAGATCTGCAATCAATATAAAGAAGTGGCTGTGTTAAGATAAGGGATTGTGGAGATCAAGCTTCTTATCATGTAGATGAAACCTCCAGCTGAAAAGCTTCAGAAATAATAGATGGTAAATGTCTCTTACCAGAACTTAAAAGGTGCCACACTCTCAGTTAAATCTTTTCTGGATCAGGAAAAGACCTGGAAAGGGAAGGGGGTTCTCTACAAAATGTAGATTTTTGCCATAAAAGACAATTTTGGAGGATCATTTTAAGATATGTCAAAGAAATGTATTTTGAGATGAAATCTTTGAGCCCTTACTATCTGTCATGTGATGCTATACTAGAGTCAGGTTGGAATTTGGTATCTTATTGCTGCAAAGAGTCTCTTTTATCTGTTTAAGTTCCATTTTATGTTAGTGCTGGTCAGTTGTGCCTGAATTCCAAAGGGAGGAAGAAGCATAATGAGGCATGTCTGACCACCCCCAACCCCTTCTCACCATGGCCTACACTAGTTTTTCAAGTTACTTTAAATTCTCCTTGGCCAAGAGGAGGGGTCTAATTCAGTTGGTTGGAGAACTTCAATTTATTTTCAATTTACAGTCTGTCTCATGGGATTTCCATGAAATTAAACAAATTAGTATTAGAAGCACTTAGAAATATGTCAGATACTTCCTTAGTGCTTCTGGATATGTATTGCAAAATAAAAATTACATCAGACAAGCTAAAAAGAAAATACTTTATTCAAAATTATTGCAATGGTAAAGACAGGCTATTGCAATAGGGGAGAGAGATTGAACTCAATTCCATTAACCTGAAAGACAGAAAAATTTATAAACACTGGGATGAGCTAGTAGAGAAGCACAGGAAGATGCTGGAGGAGGTTGGTCAATGTAATCAGGCTATCCATGTTTTCTGGCTGTCTCTTATTGAAGTTATGCTCCTACTTTCCCATAGAGACTGGGAAATAGGGAACTATCTTTCTTGATGATAGTGATGGCTTCCAAGTTCTCGAGAAAGATATTCCTAGGTTGCAGAAAATTTACATCTCAAAAGGGCAGAGAAATAATTTACAAGTACAAGTTTTCTAAAGTAAATACTCTTAAAAAAAGGCGGGGGGTGGAGAGTGATCAGGAATCAGAAAGAACCCTATCTTAGTCAAGCTAAGAGAAATTCATTTAGGCTACCTTGGTCAGTATCAACCATTATACTATTAACCAACAGGTAGAAATGAAGGTAAATTAACTTGATTTTTTTTAGATGTTACTGAATATACTTTTTTATGTTTCTAATAATCTTGTGTACATACCAACTAAGGTCAATACATTTTTGAAATTAAAGTATCGTATTATACTGCAAGAGTCTTTGCTAGTTCCATAAAATATGGCATAAAGTCAGAATTGGAGCTAATGAGAACATAATGACATGTCTCTTCAGATAGTGGCAAAAGGCAAGAGAAGGGTAAGAATGAATGAATGAACGAATTATAGGTCACACAAAATGCATATCACTTAACTCCGGGCTAAAAATGATGGACTGTTAATCTGCAAGCCACCAAATTTTAGATCATTAAAATGTATTATTTCTCATACAGAGGAGTGTTTCTCATTCTAAAAGATATTTGAGTATTTGAATAAGCCCGCCTGAGAAGTTACTCATCACTTTCAACTCACTGAATTTTAATTATCAACATATCAAACCATTTGATATGTTTCCAACTTTGCTAAAAATGCCATAAACTTCATGTCATAACACAGACAACTACTATTTAATCAGAAGATAATGGGCTAAAATATGACACCTGCTGATTAAATTTCCTCATGTAATTTTAATATTCAATGGCAGCTTTTGTGTATATTCATATTTAGGAGACGCAAACATGACTGAATCCATAGACTATGCTCTGCTACAACTGTAGTGAATATCTGCTAATTATTTTAATGATTCCATAATAGGTCACTAATTGTAGCAGGAGAAGATCAGAGGAAATTCAAGGCACGAGTGAATAGTAACAGACTCCATACTGGACTAGCTCTGCCTAAGATGGAGAAAAAAGTAACAGCATTAGACAGTGACAGTGAGTTTGAACACTATATTCTTTCTGTATTTTCTATCTTTCCCCACTCAAATTTTCATGTGTAGAGTTAAAGCACCACTCCTTTACTGCCTATGTATATATAACTTCCAAGTTTACTACACTGATTCTAATCCCTGTGTATTTGTCTGCTCTCACACTACTATAAAGAAATACCTGAGACTAGGTAATTTATAAACAAAATAGGTTTAATTGGCTCATGTTTCCACAGGCTGTACAGGAAACATGACAGCATCTGCTTCTGGGAAGCCTCAGGAAACTTTCAATCATGGCAGAAGGCAAAGGGAGAGCGAGGCATCTCACATGGAGGGAGTAGGAGGAGGAGGGTGTGGTGCTACACACTTTTAAATGATCACACCACTAGAACTAACCATCATGAGAACAGCACCAACAGGGAAATCCAGCCCCACGGTCCAATCACCTCCTACCAGGACCCACCTCCAATATTGGGGGTTACAATTTGACATGAGATTTGGGTGGGGACACAGATCAAAAGAATGTCATTTTGTCCCTGGCCCCTCCCAAACCTCATGTCCTTCTCATATTGAAAAGTCTAATCATGCCTTCCTGAGAGTGCCCCAAAGTCTTAACTCATTTCAGCATTAACTCAAAAGTCCAAAGTCCCAAGTCTCATCAGAGACAAGCCAAGTCCCTCCCACCTATAAGCCTGTAAAATGAAAAGCAAGTTAGTTACTTCCAAGATGCAATGGGGGTATAGGCATTGGTTAAATATTCCCATTCCAAAAGAGAGTAATCAGCCAAAATAAAGAGGCTACATGCCCCATGCCAGTCTTAAACCCAGCAGGGCAGTTATTAGATCTTAAAGCTCCAAAATGATCTCTTTTGACTCTATGTCTTATATCCAGAGCACATGGAGGCAAGCAGTGGGCTCCCATGGCCTTTGGCAGCTCTGTCCCTGTGGCTTTCCAGGGTACAGTGGCCACGGCTACTCTCATGGGCTGGTGTTTAGTGCCTGCAACTTTTCCAGGTGACAGATGCAAGCTGCCAGTGGATCTACCATTCTGGAGTCTGGATGACAGTGGCCCCCTTCTCACAGCTCCACTAGGCAGTGTCCCCATGGGGACTCTGTGTGGGGGATCCAACCCTACATTTCCCCTCTACACTCCCTGGTACATGTTCTCCAGGAGGACTCCGCCCCTTCAGCAGGCTTCTGACTGGACATCCAGGCCTTTCCATACATCCTCTGAAATCTAGGCAGAGCTCCCAAGCCTCAGCGTTCACACTCTGTACATCCACAGGCTTAACACCACATGGAAGCTGCCAAGAATTATGGCTTACATTCTCTGAAGCAGTGGCCAGAGCTATACCTTGGTCCCTTTGAGCCATGGGTGGAGCTAGAGCAGCAAGGATGCGGGAGCAGTTTCCTGAGGTTGCACAAGTTGGCAAGGCCCTTGGCCCAGCCCATGAAACTGTTCTTCCCTCCTTGGCTTCTGGGACTATGAAGGAAGGGGCTGCTGTGAAGGTCTCTGAAGTGCCTTCAAGGCCTTTTGCCCATTGTCTTTGATATTATCACTTGGCTTCTTTTTACTTATGCCAATTTCTGCAGCCTGACTGAATTCCTCCCCTAAAAATGGGCTTTTCTTTTCTACCACATAGGTGGGCTGTGAATTTTTCAAACTTTTATGTTCTGCTCCCCCTTTATGTATAAATTCCAGTTTTATATCATATATCTTCCTATGCATATGAGCATTTGTTGTTAGAAGCAGCCAGGCCACATCCTGAATGCTTTGATACTTAGAATTTCCTCTGCCAGATACCCTGAATCATTACCCTCAAGTTCAAATTCCACAGATCCCTAGAGCAGGGGGGCACAATGCCTCCAACCTCTTTGTTAAGGCATAATAAAAGTGACCATTGCTCCAGTTCCCAATAAGTTCCTCATTTCCATCTGCAGCCTCCTCAGCCTGGCCATCTCTGTCCTTATCACTATCAGCATTTTAGTCACAACAATTTGACAAGTCTCTGGGAAGGTCCAAATTTTCCCTCATCTTTCTATCTTCTTCTGAGCCTTCCAAACTCTTCCAACCTCTGCCCCTTATCCAGTTACATAGCCACTTCCACATTTTCAGGTATCTTTATAGCAATACCTTACTCTGTGGTACCAACTCTCTTTATTAGTCTGTTCTCACACTGCTATAAAGAAACACCTGAGACTGGATAATGTATAAAGAAAAGAGGTTTAATTGTCTTACAGTTCCATAGGCTGCACAGGAAGAATGGTAGCATCTGCTTCTGGGGAGGCCTCAGCAAACTTTCAACCATGGTGGAAGGCAAAGGGGGAGTGAAGCATCTCTCATGCTAGAAGCAGAAGGAAGTGAGGGAGATGCCACACACTTTTAAGTGACTAGTTCTCACGAGAACTCACTCACTAGCACCAGAACAGTACCAATGGGGAAATCCAGCCCCATGATCCAAACACCTCCCGCTAGGCCCCACCTCCAACATTGGGGATTGCAATTCAACATGAGATTTGGTTGGGGACACAGACCAAAACATATAATCCTGGTTCCCTCCAATCTCTGTTTCCCTCTCCAATCTCAAGTATCTAATATACCCAGAAATATCCGAAATAAATTTTGTCTCCTTTTTTTCATTGAACTGAAACCTGCAAGTCATTATGTGACTCTTTAGTTCCTACATTTTTCATCTTAACTCACAAGAGTTTTAATCATGAATTCTCTATATAAAGTATCTCAGATCTAACTCCCAACACCCTATAAAATGAGGGGAGAAAATCTCTAAGCTCATCACTCTTTCTCTCTGAGAAAGTCAATCACTAGAACTTAGGTCACAGCCTGGACAATACGGTGAAACCCCATCTCTACAAAAAAAAAATACAAAAATTAGCCAACCATGGTGGCACATGCCTGTAGTTCCAGCTAGCTGGGGGGCTGAAGTGGGAGTATTGTTTGAGCCTGGGAGTTCAACCTATGATCATGCAACTGCACTCCAGCCTGGGTGACAGTGAGATTCTGTCTAAAAAATAAAAATAAAAATAAAATAAAAATGAAAAAAACTTAGGTCAAACAGAAAATCCATGTTCAAGACGTTTATTTTTAAAATATTTTAAAGCATCACAGGACTACCCACAATAAGTTTATAGGGAAGTGAAAATAAATGAAGGTAAGATATGCTCCTAATACAACTCCATGTTGTCATTTTGGGTCTCTCTCTTTTGCAATGATGGTAGTTTTCCAAGTCAGGCTTATACATATGCTAAAACTATAATGCAGTTGGAATAATGTAATCTGGATATTGACTGATCTCAGCACTTAAATGAAATTTGAAATCCTTAATAAATTCTCATATTTTGAGTTACTCTTACCTTAAAAATATCAGCATCTATTGAATGGATAAATATGTAGAGTAACAACTCCATAGAAAAGTAAGACAATCAGTTTGTCAAAAAATATTTATTGAGCACTAGCAATGCAATAAGCGAAACAGGAGTAGTTCTTACCCTCATACAACCTATAATTTTATGAAAAGGACAACATTAATCAAGCAACTGTAAGTATATTGAGGGCTGTCAGAGTAAAGTACAAGGGAAGTCAAAGGCTAAAAGGAAGAAGTGAGATTTAAGTGAAACTTGAAAAACTATTGGCAAACACTTCAATGAAATACATCAGTTTCAAGTTTCTAGTTAAGTAGGCCAAGTAATCATTAGACCCATCTTGGGTTTTGCCCTTAAAAGAGACCATTGGGCCAGAACTGTAAATTAAAGAGGAGTCATCAGCATTAAAATGTTCATCGTAGACATGGAAACAAATGAAGTTACCAAAGGAAGGGGCATAAATGAAAGGAGGACAAAAATAATTAAAAACATGTGCACATAAGTAAATCTTGAGATTTTTTTAGAAGACAAGTCACATGCCAGATCTCCTTGTTCCCTTCCATTCTGATGGTGCAGGCATGCGTTTTCTTTCTGAATTCCCCAATCACTTTATCTTTGTCACTGATCTCTCTTTTGCCATTGAATCCAACAAAATTTTTTGTTGCAAATAATTTATCTCAGTTTTGTCCACCTCAGGGACACTTAGAGTAATACCCATAGTCCATGAAATAGCTTAGAAGACCCCACAGGATTTTGTACTTGTACTCCATTACTTGTTTATTCCATCTTCTCCTCATTCTTTGTCTTTCAGCTATGCTGGCCTCTTTGCTGTTTCTTGGCAACATCAGACACTCATATTTTTGAGTTTTGCACTGGTTGTTCCATACTTTCTAAAACACTCTTCTTTCAGATTTATACCCAGCTATCTCTCCTCCTTCAATCACTTTTAATCAACCGTCACTTTATCTAAGATTGCAACAATCCCAACTTCCCTAACCTTCTTTGTTTGTTCACTTCCCTACAGTACTTTGATATTAATATATTCAAGTTACCAAGGTCATTCAATAATTGTTCTTAATAATTTTTGATGAATAAATAAATGGATACATGAATGAATAGATGGATGTGTAAAGAACCCATTTGCTCCAACTTCTGGCAACTTAATGGTAGGTAAGTCCATACATACCTCATGAACTATAACAATGCAGTAAATATTGTTTTGGAATAATTTACAACTTATCAAAGCACTAGCATACTAATAAAGTAATTTAAAGCAGTCTCTCCGAGAATGTAAATCTTTGCATATCCTACCTGAATGCAGATTAGACGTGGACATCTAATCAGTGGACATAGGAAGGAATAAGATTTGAAATCTGTGCTCACCATCTCTTATTGCACCACAATTCCTGATTCCAAGAGCTGTTTCAGCAGTCTTAGCAAACTAATTATCAATGGTTACTTTCAAAGTAAACATCAAAAAGAGTGGGCGGATATATCAAAGAGTTTCTGTCATAGATTCATCACACTACCTAAATGGAACTATTTTCCTTTACCTGTGATTTAAAATGAAGAACTAAAGATACTGTATTAAACAGTTATTCATTAGCTCAAACAATTATAGCAAATATTAGGATAAGTACTCCTAGGTCAGAGGATACTGTAAACATGTGTACTAGTAATCTTAAGTAAAAAGTAATGCCTAATTCCATGTTAAATGAGCATTTGAGGCTGGTAGCCACCATTTTTTTAAAAAAATAAAGATAAAGGTACTAATCTTTATTTAGGTATCCTCTAAAGGTATCCTCATTTAGGTAGCCTCTCTAGGTTTTCTAACGATGAACTATCTTAAACTTTCTCATAAACAAAATAAAGTTTTAACATAATTCAATTCTAATTTAGTGATTATTTTTATATCATTAATTTCTCATTTGGAGGATCACAATCCAACGTTTTACTAATGAATATATAGTGAATGTAAGGTAAGAATGCTTGCCGTCTTTCTGTCCCTGCTTCATTCCAAAACGGAGGGTTATCAGCTTTGCTGCAAATCAATTCCTTGTACTCTGTGGCTTCGATTCTGAATTTAATGTTACCTTTAGCTGTAAAGACACATTCTTTACTGGGGTGAAAAGACACACTCAACTAGAAAGTTCAATAGCTCATTTTGAGCTGAAGAGTCTATAACCATCAGTCTTTTTCTAACGAAATTCCCATTTTAAATAATTTGATAAATTAGTATAGTCTTATCTAGAGAAGCACCACTGTGTTCTATTAAAATTTAATTGCATAAGTATATAAGAAGCAGTTTTTGAATCCTGTAAGGCTTGATTTAAATTAACCAAGTAAAGAGTGAGATAGAAACATGCAACTTAGTCATAAAAACAAATACAACAATGAAATACAGACACCTACGGTGAGAACACAAACACTAAATAACTCATGAAACACAGCCCAATGGGACATTTAATTTCAACGTGTTTATTGAAAAGCTCACCAGGTGCGAAGTCCCTGTTAAGAAATGAGCTGGACTCAAATGGTGCTTCTCACAGTAACTAACTGTGATTTCAGTTACTTCAAAATTGGAATATAGAAATATATTGCATTTAAAAGGTGAAATAAAGTTTTAATATCCAAGAATAAGAATAATCCTGGTCTCAGGTAGATGCTGTATGCTTCTAGTGAAGATGACACTGTGAGGGTGATTGTGCTACATTTGCTTTGTACAGAGAGAAGTTGTCTTATAATTTTAATCTACACATCTAGACCAGGTATTTCACAAATGAATTCCTTTTGTGATATGAAGCCAATAAGATGAATATGGGTGAGAAAACATACTAGCATTACTTTTAAAAATCCTCTAAGTTCATGTCTTCCTTTTATTAGGCAATGAGAACATAAAGAACAGTACATTTCACTTCATTTACACACATCTTGAGAAATGAGACTCCACAATCGTTTGCAGTAGCTAGTATTTAAAAGGCTTAGAAATTCTCTAAATTTTTAGCGTAGCAGTTTATGATCCTTTTTGGTAAAACCATGCAGTAGCTTGTCAACCTCTTCTGCATAATCCCTGAGCAACAAGGTGGTATAAGGAAAATGTCACATTTTAGCATAAAAGAAGGTTGACTACTTTTTTGAGATTTTTAATTGTATAGGAATATTACAAACTTCTCTAAGTCTTATCTTATTCTGAAAAAGGACATAACACCTATATTGTACAGTTGCATCAGAAGGAACTTCTAATTTGAGCATATCTAATACAATGCCTTGTCTTAAAATAAATTATTTTTTTTTCTTTATAATGACATGAACATTTTATTGCTGGGTTTTAAATTTCCAGATCATCTAGAGCCACTGATGGTATGCGTTAAATAAAGTGGAAAACACTGAAATTGCTGGGGAAAATCACTAGGCTGAATTTACCATTATCTGTGCTTTCACATGTACTAGAAACCATCAAGTAGAAGAGTATGTCCAGCACTTGCCTCAGAACACATAAACATATGTCTTGCTTCCAGCCCTATCCCTCCATAGTATTTTTTGAGGTCTGACTTCAGAGTCTTTAGTTGTATTGTAGCTAGTCCAGGATGATGGAAAAAAAAGGGGGGGGTGGAAAAGAGGAAATAGTTTGCTTTCCTGAAGTTAGGGCTGTGTTGAACTGAATAAGGCTATACTTCTGTGAGTTTCTACAAGATATTCAGCATATCCTACCCATAGTTGTAAGAGGGAATCTTCTAACGATATTACCCCAAACAGTAGTGAGGTAATATATATTTTGGCTATTAAAAATGATAGATAGCTATCTTGGCCAGATGCAGTGGCTCATGCCTGTAATCCCAGCACTTGGGAGGCTGTGGCAAGTGGATCAACAGGTCAGAAGTTTGAGACCAGCCTGGCCAACATAGTGAAACCTGTTTCTACTAAAAATACAAAAATTAGCCAAGTGTGGTGGCGGGCACCTGTAATCCCAGCTACTTGGGAAGCTGAGGCAGGAGAATCACCTGAACCTGGGAGGTGGAAGTTGCAGCGAGCCGAGATCACACTACTGCACTCCAGCCTGGATGACAGAGCAAGACTCCGTCTCAAAAAAAAAAAAAAGAAAGAAAGAAAGAAAGAAAAAATATCTATCTATCTATCTATCTATCTATCTATCTATCTATCTATCTATCTCAAAAGCTAAGGTCTACTCTAAACTACCTAATTTTTGACCTGCAAATTAAACATGTTAAATCTGGTACCTGCTCTATCTTTTCTTCAGTGTATGATATAGTTCATAAGTTGTATTTATAATATCATCTGCAAAAATCTTCTAGAAGATGTCATGTGTCCCCCAAGCAATGGAACTTATTTTATATACTGTGCAAACACCTGCATTGCCCTCTTGAGAAGTAGGATACAAGGACTAGAGAGATCATCGATACACTCTGGCAACAGAAAGACTTTAGGCATTTAATCTGTAAAAAGGCCATTACTCAAGAACTAAGATGTATGGAAGAGACAACACTGTGAAACTCCTTCACATTCCTCAACCACAGAATATCTTCTATTCCCGATGCCTTTCTATTCTGAAGAGGGTCCAGTGTGAATTTATGCAAGGCATTACTGCGGGAGTGTTAAGATAAACAGGAAAATGTTGCAGAAACTCTGAAACAATTAAGGCCTTTTTTAGCTAATCTCTCCAGAATTAACAAAAAATTTATTTTTTCTTTGATATGATCAAAGGTTTCCAAATTTGTTTAAAGGCCTCTTTTAAATAATTTATAAATGAACTTACTAACATTAACAGCTGAATATATTATAATTGACTGAATTGTTGCCTTATAAATTATTGTCGTTCTATCAGTGTAATTATGAACATGAGGAAGATGTTTAAACTGGTGGAATACTAACTTTGAAGATATTATGTACAGCACAGACTAAATTTAATGTAAAAATTATCTGAATTATAAATTCTATTCAATTATTATAATTGCTTATTATAAGACATATTTTTTTAAGAAAGAGATTTGTGTTATGCCTAAAATTTAAACAACATAAATGAATCACTGCTACTCCTATCTCTGAGACTTCAGAATGCATTTAAAAATCTAAAATTGTAAAGACAGACTCACAAAGGCCAATGCCAGATATAAAGATAAAAAGAACTTCAAGATAGAGCCTACCTAAGAAATCTCCTAGCATTATTGCTTAATCTTATTTATTCATTCATTCATTTAATATTTGTTGACCACATACTATGTTGCAGACCTCAAAACAGGTTTTCTGCCTTCACGTAATTTAGAATCTAGCAAAAATAAATAAATAGAGATAGATTTTGAAAAACTATTAGAGGTCCAGTTTTGTTAAAGAAAGGAACAGAGATCTATGTAATCATGATACAGGAGCAAAACTAGTGTGGAAATTAGAGAAGGTTTTACTTCAGTAAATGATACTTAAGCTGGCAAACCAAAAAGGAGCTTTGCACCCATCCAGTAAAACATTATGATCTACCCAAAACATGATCACCAGAAGGAAAGTATCTGAAATTGAAGCTGCTTCTTCTCCCTATCTAACTGCCCTATGCTTCCCAACAGACAAAGCTACATGAACTTGGATTTGGGGAACCCTCAAAATGACTCATTGCTTTTCTCTGGAGTAGCTGTGACCAGAAAATAGAGGAACCCAGTCCATTTCAAATAGCTAATCCGTTCCAGTTTATGGATAAGAAGCTATTGATTAATACCCTTCTCTTACGCCTTTTTTTTTTTTTTTTTTTTTTTTTTTCACATAAAGATGAGAATTAGTTGTAGTAGCTTAAATGTTGGGCTGTCATGGTCACCTAGTTGATATTTGTGTATATTTTAAATCATTTTAACATGCATTTAGCCAATGGGACATTTCTAGAAACTGATTCTAATGTCTGAAGTTTTATGCCTGAAAGCTTACTAGTGTTGATAACACACTATCATCTATTTGGCTTTTTAAATTCTTAAAGTAATAGAATGAGTATGTTTCAAAATTGACAGATTCAGGAATAGCATTATTAAGATATGCATAATGACTCAGTGCAATTCAATCCAACAGACATCACTGAGCTGCCACTATGTACATAGCACCATTCCAGGTGTTGTGGGAGACTGAAAGATAGAGATAGCATGGTTCTTGCCTGGAAGCATTCCCTTGATTAAGATCTTTGGCCTCTGTAAGTTTCTAGTATTCCAGGGGATATACAACCTCAGGTGTCTTCAATGAGCAGATATTTCTATACTGATTTTGTAAAGCACTTTATAATTCATTGATTACCTTTCATTATTTCTTTGCTTCTCTTTACTTTGTCTTTAATTTACTCCTTTGTTTTAGCTTTGTAAAATAAAAACTAATGTCACTGGTTTCTAGGCTTTTGTCTTCTTGGATATACTTATATAAAGGTGAAAATTTTCATCAAATTATTGTTTTAGCAGCATTTTACATATTTCATGTCATATTTTTCTTTTTATTGAATTATAAATATTTGCTACTTTTCTTTTTCTTCTTTTACTTACAAGTTGTTTAGAGTGGTGTTCAAATAAATTGAATGTACTATTTAATTTTTTGTATCCCTATTATTTTTATATTTCTTATTATATGAATACGAAAAGAGGAGTGTTGACATCTCCATCTGTAATTGTGAATTTCTCGATTTCTCCTTTTCAGTTAGGTCAATTTTTACTTAATGTATTTTGAAGCTCTGCTATGAAATGCATACATATTTTGAACTGCTATGTCTTCCTAATAAACTGACCCCTTTGTCAATAAGAAATGATTGTCTTCATTCCTGGTAATATTCCTTGTTCTGAAGTCTGCTTTGATATTAACTTAGCTTTGCCAACTTTCCTAAAATAGGTATTTGGATTAAATACGTTATCCCACCCTTTTGTTTTAGTTACATATATCCATGTGTCTTAATTTGTATTTTGCTCTTGTTTGTGGAAGTACAGTTGAGTCTTTTTAAATTCAATCTGATAATTTTCATTTTTTAATTGGAGTCTTCAGACCATTTACATTTAATGTGGTTACTGATGTGATTGATTTAAATCTACCATTTGTTCTTTGCTTTCTAACGGTTTCATTACGTTTTTCTTACTTCTTCCTCTTCCTGGAAATATTTTAAATTGCATAATTTTTATAACTTCATATTATATATATTCTTGACTTATTAGCTACACTTCTTTGTTTTTATTATTTATTTTTTTTTTTTAAGAGTCGAGGCCTCTTTCTGTTGCACAGGCTAGAGAGCGTTTTGTGATCATAGCCCACTATAGTCTCAAATTCCTGGGCTCAAGCTATCCTTCCACGTCAACCTCTCGAGTAGCTGGAATTACAGGTGTACACTACCATGTCCAGCTAATTTTTGTTTAATTTTTAGAGACTGGGGCTGACTATATTGCCCAGGCTGGTCTAGAAATCCTGGCCTCATACAATTCTCCTGCCTCAGCCTCCCGAAGTGCTAAGAATAAAGGTGTTAGCTACCATACCCAGCGTGTTTTATATTTCTTATTGATTTCTCTAGAGTTTGTAATATCTATCTTTAATTATCATATTCTATCTTCAATTCTATTATACCAATTTCCTTATTGTATAAGGACCTTATAATATTATGTTTTCATATCCCTCCTTCAATCTTTTGTGCCTTTGTTTTGGCATATGTTATAAGCCCCACAAAATATTGTTGTTACTTTGTTCTAAATGATCTAACGCCTTTAAACAAAATTAAAGAATTAGACAAAATGTTTTATTAGTAATTATCTACATACTTACCACTTCCAAGACTCTTAATTTTTTAGCATAGCTCTAAAATTATTTCTCTTCTCTCATACCATTTCTGCATGAAAAAAATATTTATTTTTACCTTAATATATGAAAGATAATTTTGATGTAGAATTCTGAATTCACAGGTTTTCTTTCTTATCATTCAGCATTTTAAAGTTGTCGTTTTTACTTCTGGCTTTCAGTTTATAATGAGAAGTCTATGGAATTATCTTGGTATCTATGTAGGTATTATGCCTTTTTAAAATCTGGCTTAAGATTTTTTCCATTTCTCACAGATTTTCAGAAATTTGATCATGGTATGTTTGGTGTAATCTACCTTGTGTTTATCCTGCTTGGGGTTCATTAAACCCCTTGCTTCTAAGGACTTGTAATTTTCTCAAATTTGCAAAACTTTTTTTTTTTTTAATTATTATTATACTTTAAGTTCTAGGGTACATGTGCATAACATGCAGGTTTGTTACATATGTATACTTGTGCAATGTTGGCGTGCTGCACTTATCATCTCGTCAGCACCCATCAACTCGTCATTTATATCAGGTATAACTTCCAATGCAATCCCTTTCCCCACCCCCCTTTATAGGCCCCGGTGTGTGATGTTCCCCTTCCCGAGTCCAAGTGATCTCATTGTTCAGTTCCCACCTATGAGTGAGAACATGCAGTGTTTGCAATAGTTTGCATGTCCCTACAAAGGACACAAACTCATCCTTTTTTATGGCTGCATAGTATTCCATGGTGTATCTGTGACACATTTTCTTAATCCAGTCTATCACTGATGGACATTTGGGTTGATTCCAAGTCTTTGCTATTGTGAATAGTGCCGCAATAAACATACGTGTGCATGTGTTTTTATAGCAGCATGATTTAAAATCCTTTGGGTATATACCCAGTAATGGGATGGCTGGGTCATATGGTACTTCTAGTTCTAGATCCTTGAGGAGTCGCCATACTGTTTTCCATAATGGTTGAACTAGTTTACAATCCCACCAACAGTGTAAAAGTGTTCCTATTTCTCCACATCCTCTCCAGCACCTGTTGTTTCCTGACTTTTTAATGATTGCCATTCAAACTGGTGTGAGATGGTATCTCATTGTGGTTTTGATTTGCATTTCTCTGATGGCCAGTGATGATGAGCATTTTTTCATGTGTCTGTTGGCTGTATGAATGTCCTCTTTTGAGAAATGTCTGTTCATATCCTTTGCCCACTTTTTGATGGGGTTGTTCATTTTTTTCTTGTAAATTTGTTTGAGTCTTTTGTAGGTTCTAGGTATTAGCCCTTTGTAAGATGAGTAGATTGTAAAAATTTTCTCCCATTCTGTAGGTTGCCTCTTCACTCTGATGGTAGTTTCTTTTGCTGTGCAGAGGCTCTTTAGTTTAATGAGATCCCATTTATCAATTTTGGCTTTTGTTGCCGTTGCTTTTGGTGTTTTAGACATGAAGCCCTTGCCCATGCCTATGTCTTGAATGGTATTACCTAGGTTTATTTCTAGGGTTTTTATGCTTTTAGGTCTAACATTTAAGTCTCTAATCCATCTTGAATTAATTTTCGTATCAGGAGTAAGGAAAGGATCCAGTTTCAGCTTTCTACTTATGGCTAGCCAATTTTCCCAGCATCATTTATTAAATATAGAATCCTTTCCCCATTTCTTGTTTTTGTCAGGTTTGTCAAAGATCAGATGGCTGTAGATGTGTGGTATTATTTCTGAGGACTCTGTTCTATTCCATTGGTCTATATCTCTGTTTTGGTACAAGTACCATGCTGTTTTGGTTACTGTAGCCTTGTAGTATAGTTTGAAGTCAGGTAGCATGATGTCTCCAGCTTTGTTCTTTTGACCTAGGATTGTCTTAGCAATGTGGGCTCTTTTATGTTTCCATATGAACTTTAAAGCAGTTTTTTCCAATTCTGTGAAGAAACTCATTGGTAGCTTGCTGGAGATGGCATTGAGTCTATAAATTATCTTGGGCAGTATGGCCATTTTCACAATATTGATTCTTCCTGTCCGTGAGCATGGTATGTTCTTCCATTTGTTTGTATCCTCTTTTATTTCACTGAGCAGTGGTTTGTAGTTCTCCTTGAAGAGGTCCTTTACATCCCTTGTAAGTTGGATTCCTAGGTATTTTATTCTCTTTGAAGCAATTGTGAATGGAAGTTCATTCATGATTTGGTTCTCTGTTTGTCTGTTACTGGTGTATAAGAATGCTTGTGATTTTTGCACATTAATTTTGTATCCTGAGACTTTGCTGAAGTTGCTTATCAGCTTAAGGAGATTTTGGGCTGAGACAATGGGGTTTTCTAAATATACAATCATGTCATCTGCAAACAGGGACAATTTGACTTCTTCTTTTCCTAACTGAATACCCTTGATTTCTTTCTCTTGCCTGATTGCCCTAGCCAGAACTTCCAACACTATGTTGAATAGGAGTGGTGAGAGAGGACATCCCTGTCTTGTGCCAGTTTTCAAAGGGAATTTTTCTAGTTTTTGCCCATTCAGTGTGATATTGGCTGTGGGTCTGTCATAAATAGCTCTTATGATTTTGAGATATGTTCCATCAATACCGAATTTATTGAGCATTTTTAGCATGAAGAGCTGTTGAATTTTGTCAAAGGCCTTTTCTGCATCTATTGAGATAATCATGTGGTTCTTGTCTTTGGTTCTGTTTATATGCTGGATTACGTTTATTGATTTGTGTGTGTTGAACCAGCCTTGAATCCCAGGGATGAAGCCCACTTGATCATGGTGGATAAGCTTTTTGATGTGCTGCTGAATCCGGTTTGCCAGTATTTTATTGAGGATTTTTGCATCGATGTTCATCAGGGATATTGGTCTAAAATTCTCTTTTTTTGTTGTGTCTCTGCCAGGTTTTGGTATCAGGATGATGTTGGCCTCATAAAATGAGTTAGGGAGGATTCCCTCTTTTTCTATTGATTGGAATAGTTTCAGAAGGAATGGTACCAGCTCCTCCTTGTACCTCTGGTAGAATTCAGCTGTGAATCCATCTGGTCCTGGACTTTTTTTGGTTGGTAGGCTATTAATTATTGCCTCAATTTCAGAGCCTATTGGTCTATTCAGGGATTCACTTCTTCCTGTTTAGTCTTGGGAAAGTGTAAGTGTCCAGGAAATTATCCATTTCTTCTAGATTTTCCAGTTTATTTGCATAGAGGTGTTTATAGTATTCTCTGATGGTAGTTTGTATTTCTGTGGAATCGGTGACCCCCTTTATCATTTTTTATTGCGTCTATTTGATTCTTCTCTCTTTTCTTCTTTATTACTCTTGCTAGCGGTCTATCAATTTTTTGATCTTTTCAAAAAACCAATTCCTGGATTCATTGAGTTTTTTTGAAGGGTTTTTTTTTTTTGTGTCTCTATCTTCTTCAGTTCTGCTCTGATCTTAGTTATTTCTTGCCTTCTGCTAGCTTTTGAATGTGTTTGCTCTTGCTTCTCTAGTTCTTTTAATTGTGATATTAGAGGGTCAATTTTAGATCTTTACAGCTTTCCCTTGTGGGCATTTAGTGCTATAAATTTCCGTCTACACACTGCTTTAAATGTGTCCCAGTGATTCTGGTATGTTGTATCTTTGTTCTCATTGGTTTCAAAGAACATCTTTATTTCTGCCTTCATTTCGTTATGGACCCAGTAGTCATTCAGGAGCAGGTTATTCAGTTTCCATATAATTGAGCGGTTTTGATTGAGTTTCTTAGTCCTGAGTTCTAGTTTGATTGCACTGTGGTCTGAGAGACAGTTTGTTATAATTTCTGTTCTTGTACATTTGCTGAGGAGTGCTTTACTTCCAATTATGTGGTCAATTTTGGAATAAATGTGATGTGGTGCTGAGAAGAATGTATATTCTGTTGATTTGGGGTGGAGAGTTCTGTAGATGTCTATTAGGTCTGCTTGCTGCAGAGATGAGTTCAATTCCTGGATATCCTTGTTAACTTTCTATCTCGTTGATCTGTCTAATGTTGACAGTGGGGTGTTGAAGTCTCCCATTATAATTGTATGGGAGTCTAAGTCTCTTTGTAAGTCTCTAAGGACTTGCTTTGTGAATCTGGGTGCTCCTGTATTGGGTGCATATATATTTAGGATAGTTAGTTCTTCCTGTTGAAGTGATCCCTTTGCCATTATGTAATGGCCTTCTTTGTCCCGTTTGATCTTTGATGGTTTAAAGTCTGTTTTATCAGAGACTAGTATTGCAACCCCTGCTTTTTTTTTTTCTCCATTTGCTTGGCAGATCTTCCTCCATCCCTTTATTTTGAGCCTATGTATGTCTCTGCGTGTGAGATGGGTCTCCTGAATACAGCAGACTGATGGGTCTTGACTCTTTATCCAGTTTGCCAGTCTGTGTCTTTTAATTGGAGCATTTAGTCCATTTACATTTAAGGTTAAGATTGTTATGTGTGAACTTGATCCTGCCATTATGATATTAACTGGTTATTTTGCTCCTTAGTTGATGCAGTTTCTTCCTAGCCTCGATGGTCTTTACATTTTGGCATGTTTTTGCAATGGCTGGTACTGGTTGTTCCTTTCCATGTTTAGTGCTTCTTTCAGGGTCTCTTGTAAGGCAGACCTGGTGGTGACAAAATCTCTAAGCATTTGCTTATCTGTAAAGGATTTTATTTCTCCTCCACTTATGAAACTTAGTTTGGCTGGATATAAAATTCTGGGTTTAAAATTCTTTTCTTTAAGAATGTTGAATATTGGCACCCACTCTCTTCTGGCTTGTAGAGTTTCTGCTGAGAGATCTGCTGTTAGTCTGATGGGCTTCTCTTTGTGGGTAACCCGACCTTTCTCTCTGGCTGCCCTTAAGATTTTTTCCTTCATTTCAACTTTGGTGAATCTGGCAATTATGTGTCTTGGCTCTTCTCGAGGAGTATCTTTGTGGTGTTCTGGATTTGTATTTCCTGAATTTGAATGTTGGCCTGCCCTACTAGGTTGGGAAAGTTCTCCTGGATGATATCCTGAAGAGTGTTTTCCAACTTGGTTCCATTTTCCCCCTCACTTTCAGGCACCCCAATCAGATGTAGATTTGGTCTTTTTACATAATCCCATATTTCTTGCAGGCTTCATTCATTTCTTTTTCTTCTTTTTCCTTTAGATTTCTCTTCTCGCTTCATTTCATTCATTTGATCCTCAATTGCTGATATTCTTTCTTCCAGTTGATCGAGTCGGTTACTGAAGCTTGTGCATTTGTCATGTATTTCTCGTGTCATGGTTTTCATCTCTGTCAGTTCGTTTATGGCCTTCCCTGCATTAATTATTCTAGTTATCAATTCTTCCACTCTTTTTTCAAGATTTTTAGTTTCTTTGCGCTAGGAACATAATTCCTCCTTTAGCTCTGAGAAGTTTGATGGACTGAAGCCTTTTTCTCTCATCTCGTCAAAGTCATTCTCCGTCCACCTTTGATCCATTGCTGGAGATGAGCTGCATTCCTTTGCAGGGGGAGATGCACTCTTATTTTTTAATTTCCAGCTTTTCTGCCCTGCTTTTTCCCCATCTTTGTGGTTTTGTCTGCCTCTGGTCTTTGATGATGGTGACGTACTGATGGGGTTTTGGTGTGGGTGTCCTTCCTGTTTATTAGTTTTCCTTCTAATAGTCAGGACCCTCAGCTATAGGTCTGTTGGAGATTGCTTGAGGTCCACTCCAGACCCTGTTTGCCTGTGTATCAGCAGCAGAGGCTGCAGAAGATACAATATTGCTGAACAGCGCATGTACCTGTCTGATTTTTGCTTTGGAAGCTTCCTCTCAGGGGTGTACTCCACCATGTAAGGTGTGGGGTGTCGGTCTGCTCCTAGTCAGGGATGTCTCCCAGTTAGGCTACTCAGGGGTCAGGGACCCACTTGAGCAGGCAGTCTGTCTGTTCTCAGATCTCAACCTCCATCTTGGAAGATCCACTGCTCTCTTCAAAGCTGTCAGACAGAGTCGTTTGCGTCTGCAGTGGTTTCTGCTGCTTTTGTTGTTTTGTTGTTGTTGTTGTTGTTGTTGTTCTGCCCTGTCCCCAGAGGTGGAGTCTACAGAGACAGGCAGGCCTCCTTGAGCTGCTGCGAGCTCCACCCAGTTCGAGCTTCCCATCGGCTTTGTTTACCTACTTAGGCCTCAGCAATGGCGGGTGCCCATCCCCCACCCTCGATGCTGCTTTGCTTTTAGATCACAGACTGCTGTGCTAGCAATGAGGGAGGCTCCATGGGCGTGAGACCCTCCCCGCCAGGTGTGGGATATAATCTCCTGGTGTGCCCGTTTGCTAAGACCCTTGGTAAAGCGCAGTATTGGGATGGGAGTTACCCTATTTTCCAGGTGTTGTGTGTCTCAGTTCCCCTGGCTAGGAAAAAGGATTCCCTTCCCCCTTTGCGCTTCCCAGGTGAGGCAATGCCTCACCCTGCTTCAGCTCTCACTGGTCGGGCTGCAGCAGCTGACCAGCACCGATTGTCCGGCACTCCCTAGTGAGATGAACCCAGTACCTCAATTGAAAATGCAGAAATCACCGGTCTTCTGTGTCGCTGGCGCTGGGAGCTGGAGACTGGAGCTGTTCCTATTTGGCCATCTTGCTCCGCCCCCTCAAATTCGCAGAAGTTTTAACATATATTTTTCAAATTTTTTTTTCTGTTCTTTCTCTGGGACTTCAATCATTCGCATGTTAATTGCTTCATATACTCCCACAGATGAATGAACTTTATTATTCTCTGTGCTTCATTTTATAGAATGCTTTTGGTATTTCTTCAAGTTCACTGATATTTTATTCTTTAAGATTGTTTAATCTGATTTAAGACAATGAAGTGAAATTTTCATTTAAAAAATATTTTTTAACTTTAGAAACTCCTCTTGGTTTCTAAAGATTTTTCTAAAACCCTGAGCATATTGAACATATTTTAATGGCTCTTTTAATGTTTTCATCTGCTAATTCTATCATCTCTGCCATTTATGTTTCTATTAGTTCATTTTATGTCTGGTTATAAGATTACAATTCTTCTTCACTAGCATTTTTAATGAATCTCTAACGTAAAATTACATTTTTAAGCAAATATTAGTGTATTGTTAATGAGCATTGGAGTTTGTTCTGGCAGGAAATTAAGCTACTTACAAATCAGTTTAATACTTTTAGAACTTGATTTTTAGCTTTTAAAGGGTAAGTCTTCAATACCCTTTTCTATATTGCTATTTTTGCTCCACCGTTAAAGGAAGATATTTCTGGAATCTTGAGTTACATGTCTGCTGTTTTCAATGACATCTTTTCACTCTAACTCACACAAACTCAAGCAACTATCCCTGAGTTAGCTCTGGAAGTTTTTCCTGTTAGAGTTCTCTGATAATTATTCTCTCCCCTTAATTTTTCCTCCAGCTGCATGAAGTTTCACCTATGCATCTGTAGATAGGAATATAGCCAAAGATACAAGAAAAGCCCTACGCAGATTTCTGGAGCTCTTCCTCTGTGTACCTCTGTTCTTTCAAATATTCTGCCTCACAAAGTTTAGTCACCTTGGCCTCTGGAGACTTTGATATTGATTCCTTCAACTTATCCAGACTACTCAGCTCTCTTTGAGTTCCCTTTCCCAGTGAGACTGTGGGTGGGACCTACATCATCTGTTTCCCTTCTCTCCGGGATGACAGTCCTATGTTGCCTTTGGTCTGATTTTTAAAACCAGTTGTTTCAGATATTTTTTCCAATTTTCTTATTGATTTTGGTGGAGAAAAAATGTGGCTCTGATAAGGTTTGGCTCTGTGTCCCCACCCAAGTCTCATGTTGAATTGTAATCCCCAGGGTTGCTGAGGGACCTGGTGGGAGATAATTGGATCATGGGTGTGGTTTCTAATGGTTTAGCATCATCTCCCTATTACTGTCTCATTCTCACGAGATCTGGTTGTTTCAAAGTATGTAGCACTTTCCCCTTCACTCTCTCTCTCTCCTGCCACCATTGAAGATTGTGCTTCCTTCCCCTTTGCCTTCTGCCATAACTGCAAATTTCCTGAGGCCTCCCAGCTGTGCTTCCTGTATAGCATGTAAAGCTGACAATCTCTTTTTATTTTATTAAGATAAAAAATCTTTTTTATACTTTAATATAATTATTACAAGTACTAAAAAAATAAATATTTCAAATGACTTACAATGATAAGAACAAAAAGAGAACTTACAATTTTAAAAATATTCTCTAAAAAATAAAGTGTGAAAATAAAGAAAAAAAAAAAACATGAACAAAGTACAGTATAAAGACATCCAAAGCAAGACAAAGGAATGAACACTCTGAAAATTTTTAAAATTCAATACTGGATAACCCTGGATTTGTGTGATTTGTGAGAGTGTATGTGGTGGTGGTAATGACAGTGATTTGTGTGTGTCTGAAAACACACAGAGAAATAACTACTAGAAAATGTATAGTAAAACACTATGTGAAATTACTTATCTTCAATACAAAGTAATTGAATACTTGTTTCAGGGTTATTTGGTGTTGTTCACAGACTGCTGAGCTGGAAGAGTTTCCAGGAGATCAGTTTTGGGTTTTTATTTGCATTCCAAGCATAGGTGAGTAATATAGAGTGTTTTAAACTGTGCTATTATAAGACTTTTCTGTTTCACTCCTTTTAGGCTGTCACCACACTGAACCAACCCAGCATATTCTCATGGTTCTGTCTTAATATTTTCATAAAAACTCTGGACAAACACACACATTTATTTAATAAATGTTAACCCTTATATTGATATATATAAGTTCAATGATTCTACATTCTTATTATATATGTATATCTTTCACTATACACTGTCTTAGATTTTTGCCTGACTCTTTCATTTGCCGGCATTCTATGTCTTCAGATAGATTATAAATTCTGATCATAGCTTCTTTCAAGTTAGTATGACTCAGTCCCTTGACTGTGACTATTTTCTTAGTTTTGGGACTTTTGATGCTTACTGAAGTTATCATTTAAATTAAAACAGCTTTCCTAAATCTTGATTTGGTAATGTCTATGTCATGCATGTATTTTGTTCTTAAAGTCATTTGATGTTTATTTCTTAATGCCTTATGTAGAATTTGGTATTCAGCTATTAGAGTAGCTACAAAGAGATGAAAAAAAAAATAAAGAATTTTCCCAATTTCTTGTTTAGAAGACTAGCATAGCCCATGTAGCAACACTTGATGCACGCAAACACAGACACACACACACAGAGAGACACAATGTTAGATTTACTTATATACATACAATGCTACACATACATAATTAAATACATTAAAATAAATGTAAATAAATACAAATAAAGTTAATTATCTTGAATATCAGGAAAAAATTCTTAAGTAAATAAATATCCGTATAATGTTGTTACACAGAAACACTTCTGGGGGTATAGATGCCAGGACTTGCATATACTGAATTTTAAATGCAGTGATTACAGGTAAAAATCACAAAACAATATTATTTAAACTGAAATAGAATTCTACATTTTTCTGAAAGATCAATCACTAAAAAATGATCAGAAATTATCTGAAAAAGAGGAATGTTTGTTGCTGAATATTAGAGAGTACTCTAAAGCTAAAATAATTAAAGCTTTCAATATTGAAATAGAAAATTGATGAAAATAAAGAACAGAATGGATAATTCAGGGACATCTCCAAATATGTTTTAATGTATTAGGTTAAAAAATGTGATACTAAATAACTAGGTAATGAATGGACAAAGCAATAAATGGTTATTTTGTCTACTAAACATTTGAGAACAAGATAAAAAAATTACTTCTTCATATAATGCAACAAAATTATTTTTAGTGAATTAAAGAACTAAAGAGAAAGTAAAATGTAAAATTTTTGGATAAACTCTTAGGTGGCTATTTATATATATGATACTAGGGTCAGAGGGGACTTAACATCTCCAGAAGTAACCATGAGGAAAAGATTGATAGATCAAACTACATAAATATTTAGACTACTAAGGTTAAAAAAATCATCCCATAAACAAACTTCAATGGCAAAAACAAACAAGGAGAAATCATAGTATAGGTTCTTGGATACTGGGACTTTAAGTGAAACAGAGTATAACAAAACCAATTTTTTATCATTAAAGCTAGAAGAAAATGATCCTTAATGAAACATTATTCAAGGACCTGCTGTATGTTGTTTCATCTAAAGTTGCAGTTTTCAAGAACCTATCCACAATTTTAAATGAGGACTTACTGTATTTTTAGTATACTTAACGGAAGACAAATTATAGCTTTATTCATTTATGTTTCTCCATATCAACAAGAAGATATAGTACTTAGGAATAAATTTAACCAAGAAGGTTAAATAATTGTACACTGAAAACTATAAAACATTGATGAATGAAATTGAAGAGGACACAAATAAATGAAAATATATTCCATAGGCATTAATCATTAGAAAAATTTATACTGTTAAAATGTCCCAACTATCTAAAGCAATATATGGATTCACAGCAATACCTATCAAAATTCCAATGGCATTCTGCACAGAAATAGAAAAACAATCCTAAAGTTGATATGAACCAAAAAAGACCCAAAATAACCAAAACAATTCTAAGGAAAAAAGTTGAAGGTGTCATACTTCTAGATTTAGAATTATATTATCAAGCTATGGTAATCAAAACAGTACTGCACTGGTATAAAAACAGACACATAGATCAGTGAAAAAGAATAAAGAGCCCAGAAATAAATCCCAACAGATATGGTCAACTAATTTTTGGCAAGAATACCAAAAAGATACAATAGAAGAAATGATCATCTCTTTAACAAATTGTTCTGAGATAACTGGATTTCCATATACAAAAGAATGAATTTCAACCCTTATCTTATACCATATACAAAAGTTATCTCAAAATGAATAAATAAGATCTGAAACCGTAAAGCTCCTAGAATGAAATGTAAGGAAAAGCTCCTTGACATTGGGCTTGGCAATAATTTCTTACATATTACACCAAAAACTCACACTACAACAATAAAAATAAATAAATGGGACTCTGTCAAACTAAAAAGCTTCTGTGCAGCAAAGAAACAATCAACAAAATGATAAAGCAACCTACAGATTGGGCAAAAATGCAAACCATATATCACATAAGGGTTAATATTCAAGATTTATAAAGAAGTTATATAACTCAATATCAAGAAAACATAAAAAGCAATTTTTTAAAAAGAGTAAAGGAGTTGAATAGGTATTTCTATGAAGATAACATAAAAATGGGCAAGTACATGAAAAGGTGCTCAGCATCACTAACATTCAGGGAAATGCAAATCAAAACCACTATGAGATATCACCTCTCACTTCTTAGGATAGCTGTTATCAAAAAGACAAGGGATAAGTGTTGGCAAAGGTGCAGAGAAAGAGGAACACTTGTACATTGTTAGTGGGAATGCAAATCAGTGCATACATATGGAAAACAGTATGGAGGTCCCTAAAGAAATAAAAAATAGAACCTATCATGTGACTCAGCAAGCCCTCTTCTTGGTATATACTCAAAGGAAATAAAATCACCACCTCATAAAGATATTAAAAATATCTGCACTCTTATGTTCTTTGCAGTATATTCATAATAGCCAAGATATGGAAACAACCAAAATGTCCACCAATGGATCAGTGGATAAAGAAAACATGTATATAAAATGGAAGCTTATTCAGCTTTAAAAAAGGATGAAATCCTGCCATTTGCCACAACATGGCTGGACATGGAGGACATTCTGATAAGTGAATGAAACAGACACAGAAAAAAAAACATTGTATAATCTCACTTATATGTGCAATTTTTAAAAAGGTGAAATATATAGAGAATAAAATTGTGGTTACCATGTTTGTAGTGAAATGAAGCAAATGGGAAGATGTGGGTCACAAGATACAAAGTAGTAAATACACAGAATGAAACAGTCTGAAGTTCTAATATATATGAGGACTATTTTATAACCATATATTGTAATCAGGATATTTGCTAAATCAGTGTATTATACCTACTCCTGCTATGGGGTGGGGTGGAGAATGAGTAAGTATGTGAGATGATGGATATGTTAAGTTGTTCCACTATAGTAATCATTTACTATATGTATCTACCTTATAACATCATGTTTTATACCATACATATATACAATAACATTTATTTTTTTAAAATGAAAATATAGGTCAGGCACAGTGGCTCACGTCTGCAATCCCAGAATTTTGGGAGACCATGGCAGGGGGATGGCTTGAGCACAGGAGTTGGAGAACAGCCTGGGAAACAAAGTGAGACCCCATCTCTCCAAGAAAAAAGAAAAAAAAAAAAAAAAGCCAGGCATGATGATGTGCACCTGCGGTTTCAGCTCCATGGGCGTCTGAAGCAGGTGGATCACTTGAGCTTGCGAGGTGGAGGCTGCAGTAAGCCATGTTTGTACCACTACGCTCTAGTCATGGTGACAGAGCAAGACCCTGTCTCAACAAAAGAAAGAAAAAGAAAAGAAAAGAAAAGAAAATACAAACACCATTTGAAAAACAGGCAAATATCGTAAAAAGGCAATCACAAAAGAAAAATACAAATGACTAACAGACATAACAAATATTCAGTCTTTCTAATAGAAAAGGATATGGAAATTTGCCAAACTGTTAGGTATTAAAAGTACTAACACCCATCATTTGAAATAAGCATTTTATATGTATTTTTATATTTTGTTATTGGAGATGTGAGCAATATAGCCTTCTGTATAAAATATGCTGATATATATCTCAAGGCCTATAAAAGCTCACATCTTTGCACCCAGAGACTGTCAAAATTCACTGTGAGATGGGGGTTTGGAATTCACTCCAAAGTCAGGGTGGTGGAAACAATATGTCCAGGGTATAGGCAGTAAGGAGATGCATTGTATGTAGAGAATTTACAACAATAATAAAGCTGGCTAAAAGTCAGTTTGCTTTTTATTTTCACCATGCACAGGCAATTTTAAACAAAATCTGCAATTTAAATGTCCCTCCTCACCAGGATGGACAGTCTTTACTGCCTAACCTTGAGATTCCACTGTTATAAGGAAATAAGAACAGAAATGTAAAGTATTTGGTGAATATTATTTATCACCATATATATTTTAATATTAAAAGAAAATAACCATGTTAAGTGCTTAATATAGGATTAGAAAAATAAAGCAGGGAACATTCGTATTTCACAATCGTTAAAAATGCTGGTGCTGTCTTGTATTTGTTAACCCATGGTGTATTGTTAAATGAAGAACAGACCAAACATTATACTCACAATCTTTTAAATGTATTTATATTATGTTCAATAAAAGTTTACCATCCAATAATTGTAGTTACAATATGATTTTAAGTGCATTTTTGTCGCAGTGTAGGAGAGAGATATCAGGAAAGAGAAATGACATCTATAACGTGTTCTCTCAATACACACGCGTGCGCACACACACGCACATTTTCGCTACAGCAGTTGTTATCAAACTTGGCTGCATATTAAAAAAGCTCCTGGGGAGCTTTTAAAATCCCAATACCCAGGATGTATCCATACCAATTAAGTTGGAATCCTAGTAGGTGCAGGGAGGAACCAGGCATCAATATATTTTAATATGCCTTGATGGTTTCAGTATTCAGCTAACTTTAGAGAGCCAATTAACGCAAGTCTTGCTGCTCGGGTGTGGTCTGTGGACTGGCAGGGGCAGTCACCACCGAGAGGTGGTTAGAAATGCAGAATCTTGAGCCCTATCCCAGACCACAATCTTCAGTTTAACAAATTTGTCAGGCGATTTCATTAAAGCTCAAGAAGCCCTGATTGAGCACCTTTGTTTCCATCACTTTAACATAAGATTTCAATGGAGAAAAGTGTTCTGGGGTCCAAAATAAGTTGGAAACACTGGATTGCTAAAGCCTTTGTCTAGCTATACATCTTGTGACTCTTTCATTTTACCTTTCTTTGTCTAGGAATGAGTGCAGATTTTTAAAAATCCATATTCAATAAGAAAAAAAAATTAGAGATTCATTGGAAACAGGTTTAGAAAGTGATATATGTTTCCTTGCACTCAGCAAAAACAATTTACATCATGATTTTCCTTTCTCTTTGGTAACTGGAAAAATAATCCAGACTTTGAGTCCAACATTGATGTACTTGATTGTCTTTTTTCAGAGACATCTTAGCTAAATAACTTCATAAGCTAAGCTTTAATAAATTCACTAAATTGCTAGAAAAATTGAGTAAAACATCTCTGTCCAGATCAAAAGCATATCTGAGTCACTCACATGTGATTCTCATCTCAGCTGTTGTTTAAGTAACAAACAGCAAATGTGTAAAGTTAATAAAAGAAAAAAAAATGAAAGTTTGAGGAGGGGTATTAAAATGAGACAAACTTTTAAATTGAAAAACCAATTGACAAACAAGGTATTTTGTGTTGGAACTAAATTTACATAATGGAAATTCTAGGCAACCTGAATCAATGCAAATAACCCAATGCAATAACAGCCTTATTAAGATAACAGCTATATACATATGGAAAAGAAAGGTATTTCCCTCAGCCTTAGAATGGTATTCTCCTAAGGGAAACCAGCTTTACAAGCTCTTCACTAACAGAACGAAATTGGCTGATATATTGATGTTTCCTGTGCGTAACATATTAATGCAAACTCAATTTCTTAGCAGTTTCTGCTATAAACATTGACACTGTTCTATATAGTGGACAAAAGTTTAAATTGAATTTTGTACCATAAATTTTTATTAGTGCTTCAGAGTTTTTAAGGATTTTTTTTCCTACTCATTGAAACCTCGTCACAACTCTGTTATGGATTGTTATTTCCATTAGACAGATAGAGAAACTCAGAGTTGGAGGAATTCTATAACATAGCCAAGAACACATGACAGCAAGTGGTATACTCAAACCTACAGCTCTCTAAGTTTCTCCTATATCACAACTTCTTTTCATGTCATTTAATTTTGATTCTTTCAGCTTGTTTTGTTCATTATGTTCTGTGGCAGTATACACACACATACATACACACTTCTGGGTAATCGTGGCTGAAATCCAGGTCACAGGTCATGTGTTGTCAAATAAATACATTCACATAAGTGGAATTTTTCAGATTCTGATGGCACCTGCACATGGTAAATATAAAGGAATTGGGTCTTTGGTTTCAGGCAACTAAATATAAAAAATTGGGTCCTCTTTGGTTTTCTCATTATTCTGAGAGTCAGCACTAACTTCTTATACAGATTATGGTTCATCACCCTTGCCTAAATTAGAAAAAAAAAAAAATCTGAGGAAGAAAATGTTATTGATCATTATGCAAGGTAAAATTAACTTTTAAATAAATTCTGCTTTTCAAATACATAACTGCTGTGCAACATCTCTCTATATATGCCTGAACACACCCTATTGCATCTTTGTTTTATTTTGAATATTGCTTTTTTTTAGTTTAGAAACTATCTACCTAGTGTATTTTTCATGGTATAAACACAACATATGGTAAACTGTATAAATATCTAGAAGGTAAGTTAGAGTTTGTTTACTTAAACATAATAGTCACAAAAATTTTCAATTTACTTTCTGTAACTCATTTGGATTTACTTCTAATTCATGCCGGGCTTATTATTTCTCTTTATGTTTTTAGTAAACATTTTCATGCATACAAAAGTTAAAAAATGAATTTTTAAAAACTCTGATATTGATATTTTACTTAATAGTTTTGCATTTAATAAAATCTGTTCAAAAACAAGAAAACTCAAGGAGAAAGTAATTGGAAACAGATTTAAAATGAATTAGTGATACTAAATACAATTTAAATAATCAACATTTAATTCCAAATAATTTCTATCCTATAAAATTTATAAAGATTTATCTAATCCCTTTGGTTTTTATTTAGCTATCCAAGTTTTAATACATATACGGATGCCTTTGTGATATAGTGGTTACCAGTACAGTATATTTTATCTTTAAAGATAATTATGGTCATTATACAATATAGAAATGAAAATTAAGAAAACAAAACAATTATATTACCTAGCTATTTGAATATTCAGATATTTTTCTTAGCAAAACCGTTATGCTGCTGGTAATGTATATGCCTGACTCAATTTCAGATCAAACTAAACTTGCAGTTTTGGTCATGTTAAACTGTGTGTCTTAACAGCAAATAATAAAAAAAATTATTATTAGAGTTAGAAAATCATATACTAACCAATTTTAAATGGGAAAAAAACAAAGTATTAAAACAAATGACTGTTATTAAACTTAAGAAAATAAGTTAGTTGTAACAGAGAGAAATTTATTTTAATGGTAGTAGTCTCCAAATCTGCACACCTTACTCTCTCACCCCTCAGTGAACTGCAATTCTCAGTATTCACTCCTTTACAGATCCTACTCTACTTAAATGTGGGTCGACATGTGACTTGCTTCTGACCCATCAAAGGCAGAATAAGCATCTTCATGTTATTTTCAAGGATACCTCAAAAGAAATCTGTGCTTACATCTATGTATCTTGAAATGCTAGCTCTAGGGGAAGTCAGAGATCTTGTAAGAAGTCCGACTACCTTGAAGCTGCCATGGTGTGAAGGAACCCAAGACAGTTACATGGAAAAGGAGATCTTGGCTAGCCCCAGTTATTTAAGCTGTCCAATTGCAAGCACCAGACATGTGAGTAAAAAAGCCTTCTCAGACATTCTAGTCCCAGGACATTTCATGTGGGAAGACCCAAGGAATCAGGCTGACAGCCAGCACTGAGACTCCAGATATATGACTCTAGTTGAGCCATTTAAGCATCCCCAAGCATAATGAGCCCCAGTTAGCCCAGATGTGAACCAGACAACAAGGAGCAGATGTAAGTCATTCTCACTATATTCTGATGGAATCTTGACCTACAGAATCGGAAGCATAATCCCTAAATGAGCCCAAAAGATGGCCTCTGTGTATTCGGTGCTAGTATGTTTATTCTTCACTACAAGATGAGACCCGTTAGCTCAAAAGCCCACTAGTACCAAAGTCAATTTTTAGTATATACTATTACTATAAAAATAGTTCAAACAGGCATTTTTAGCCATTTAGAGCCTGCCTGCTTTGCATCCTCTGAGAAACCTCACCCAGTATCTGCCAGCCATAGGTAAGATAAGCCTTGTACTTAAAAGACTCCAAACTACTGCTGCTCTCCAGTTTTCTGACCCTGAGACTCTCCATTATGTTGTTCAATATTACCTAGGCATTCTAGACACAAAAGCCCCCTCTCCCATTTTCCTCTTCCCATAGGAGTTCTTGTGCCCTCCTTCTTTTTTGAGTAGTAGTAGCTTCTGGACAGACTCCTGCTTCAAGAAACTATCCCACATGCAAGACTGTTAAAGCATGTATGGGCTACTGCTACACCTCATGGTCAGGTCTTTTTTCTTGATCATCTCTCAAATCCCTTTAACTCCTTCTGATAATAAAATGGCTTTTGTTTTATGCATCCATATTTCAGGATGATGGGTTATGCAGCAATAAGTAATAGAGGCAATTTAAATTGTTTCTCTAAGACATTAAAAACCAGTTATAAAACTACTAAATGCCCTAAGATATTTGCAAATGTTATAGGGTTATTCTAGTTTTATGCATAAATACCATGATGCAAGTCTGCAGATGGTGAAGTTCCTGAAATAATGTTACCTTTCATAGTCCATTATATCCTTTAAAGAACACTATGAGATTATAAAATATTTTAATAAGAACAAGGAGCAATTTCCCCAACAGGAAATTTAACTGTTATTAACATGCAATACATAATCACAACCGCAAGCAATCTTATCCGTCAAAGGGAAAAAGGGCAGTGTTAGAACTAATCAACTGTTCCTAAATTGTTAATATAAATGCTCATTTCTTGTTTGCTTTTTTTCTATGCATTAACATTTATTAACAGATAAGGTTTAGTTGGAGCCAAAGGTTATAGAAAATATTGAAGAAAAACCAAAACTTGGAAAATTAATAAGATATCTATAAACTTTTGTAAATAAGAAATAATTTCTTTAAGAAAAGGAAACTAGAAAGACTGCCATTATGGTGTTTTGTCAGTGTAACACTCTGCTCTGGTCTTGGTTTTATTTCTCATTTTGCCACTTGTGTGATTTCAAGCAAATTATACAATCAAACCAAGTCTTTACTTACACATTTATACAATTTTATTAATTTCAGAAAGTCATTTTGAGGATAAGATGTTGTAATGTATGTAACACACATTATATTTCATATTAAGTAACTTGTGATGCAAAATAAGCTATTATTTTCATGAGTTGTTATACACTCAGGACAATACTACATGACCTTAAGGAAAAGGAAAGTCTCTCTCTTATTTTTTGAAATGGAGTGTTGCTCTGTCACCAGGCTGGAGTACAGTGGCGCAGTCTCAGCTCACTGCAGTCTCTGCCTCCTGGGTTCAAGCGATTCTCCTGCCTCAGCCTCCCAAGTAGCTGGGACTACTGGTATGTGCGACCACACCCAGCTAATTTTTGTATTTTTAGTAGAGATGGGGTTTCACCATGTTGATCAGGATCGTCTTGGTCTCCTGACCTTGTGATCCGCCTGCCTCAACCTCCCAAAGTGCTGAGATTACAGGCGTGAGCCACTGCACCTGGCCAGCAAAAGGAAAGTTTCTTTCTATTTTACTTACCAGGAAAATTCATCACATGACCAGAGACTTTCAGTAAAAGGAAGAAGATACATTTATTTAGATACTTCTATGACATAATATGGTAAGATACACTGACTGGCAAATAAATTATAAACAAAGTAGACTACAATGTCCATTTACGCTTTTGAAGCAAAGGAAACCTAATATCCATAAGACTTGAAACACCATACCCAACCAAAATTATTCAGTTCCCTTCAACTTTCAGATAATACTATCAGTTACAGTTTGGATTTCTGGCTAAAAATCCCTTAAACATATTTTATTTCAATTAATCTTCTTAAAACTATTTGTAATAATTATTTTCTTAATTATACCAATCAGGATATTGAAGTATCAGAAAAGAGACAAAGTCAAATCTCAGAATCTCTCTAGCTTCACCCTGAATACAAATTTGAGTTCTGCAGAAATCCTGAACAAAATACAGATTCAGCCAGCTTTTATGTGAGAAGGGGAAATGAAGTTGTATTAAGGAGAGCTTCTAGATAGACTTACTATGTTTACTCTTGTGGATGGCTAGACATGGTGGCTCTCACCTGTAATCCCAGCACTTTGGGAAGCCAAGACAGGAGAATCATCACTTGAAGCCAGGAGTTCAAGACCAGCCTGGGCAACATAGCAAGACACCATCTCTACAAAAAATAAAGAAATCAACTGGGCCTAGTGGTGCACCTGTAGTCTTAGCTACTCTCCAGGCTGAGGCAGGAAGGTGATTTGAGTCCAGGAGTTTGAGGCTGCAGTGAGCTATGGTCAGGCCACTGCACCCAATCCTGAGTGAGAGAGTAGGACCCTGTCTCTCAAAAAGAAATGTTACCACTTGTAGAGCTATTTGAATTTTTGAAAGGCCACAATTGCTTACCTAGGGTTATTAAACACTTAACTATTGAATGTCTCTAGTGACAGTGTAGTCATGCATTTATATATCTCAGTTTATGGCTCCTGTGCCATGGCTCAGAAGATCCAGGAAAATTGGGAGGTCACTGTGTATGAGCATGATTGATGGGTTCCTTCAACTCAAGGCCAAAAGTAGGTCAAACTGAGATAGAATATACCCAGGTACAAGACACAGACAAATACTAAAACCAAGCACGTAAAAAAAAAAAAAAAAAAAAAAAACAAAAGAAGAAGGAGGAAAATTGAGAGGAATAAGAAAAGGTCCTAAAATGCTAGAAAGAAGTTGAAGTTGGGCAGACTGTGGGAGTAGAAGCAATATATAAATCTATTTAGTAAATCATAAAGAACCATAAAAGTTTAGCTATTGTTGGGTATTATCGGTCAGTTAAATTTCCCAAATGCATCACATCAATTTACAAAAAGTTCTCCTGTTCTCCCTATTTATACGAATCCCTCCCTACCTAAATTATTTTAGAGATTAGTTTACACTCACTTTACCAATTTCCCCAATCCTCATTCACTACTTAAATCACTCTGCTCTAACTTGCAATCCCATTATCCTACTATGATAATTCTATATCGGGTCACCTGTGACTTGTAAGTGATTTAAATTAGTGGGCATCTTTACTCCTGATCTTGCTTGAGTTTCAACAATATTCAACACATTTTTCTATTCCATCATCGTTTAAACACTTCTATGATATTACATAGAAGTGATATCATAGAATCTTACTTCTATGATATCACATTCTCCTAGGATGTTCACTATTTTTGTCTGCTTCCTCTTTTTCTCCTTTGTTAGCCCAACTACTTCCTCACAGTCCTTAAATGCTGAATGCCCTCAAGACAGTTTTCAGTCCTTTTCTCTTCTCATTCTGTGCTCTCTTTGTGTAGTTTCATGTATCCTATGGTCTTCAGTTATCAGTCATATTTCTTTGATTTGTATATATATACCTCTAGTTCACACCTCACAACTCCAGGATGCTGTATATCCAGGAAGCCAACTCACATTGCCTTCACTTATGTGTTCCAGAGACACCTTAAGCAGCCAGTTTAAAGCCAAATTCCTGAGCTTCTCCCCAATCCTGTCCACTTCTCATGCTCCCTCTCTCCATGAGGGAGTCTCATCCATCCAGTTATTCAAGCCAGAAGCCTAAGCATCATTCTTGATTCTCTCTCTCCAGCTCTGTACCCAATATATCACTAAGTTCTCTTGACTCTATCATATAAATTTAAAACTATCCATTCCTCATTTCTCTCTGCCTTTACCTAATTCAAGTTACTTCAGACTCTCAGGTAGATGCAATGCCATAGGTTCCTGACTGAGGCTTCTTGAAATTTATTTTTCCAAACTTCAGAAAAAGCATTTTTTTTTTTCATGTAAACATAATGCTATAGCTTCCTGACTGGGGCTTCTTAAAATTTATTATACAAACTTCAGCAAAAGCATTTTTTAAAAGCAATCTGAGCAGGTATTTTCACTGCTTAAATCTCTCAAGGAAAGATTCAACATCTCTAACTTGGCTCATAGGGCCCTGGATGATCTACCCCACTATGGTGTCTCTGGCCTCCCCCACACTGCTCCGCCTCCCATTCTGTGCTCCAGTCACACTGAATTGTTTCAGGTGCACAAATACATCCCACTTCCTTGTGACAGCTTTGCACTGCTGCTCCCTGTGCCTGCTGCACTCTTCCGCATCCCTGCCATTGCCAAAATTAAATCCAGTTTATTTTTGTATCTCAGCCCCAAAGTTGCTTCCTCAGAAAGTCTTCCCTGACCTGCTCCCCACAGCCACCTCCCCCCAAAAGTATTAGATTTTTTATATACTCTCACTATACTCCGAATCTTTTATACATAGCTCATCCTGCAGTGTGCAAATATATAGTTATTTGTGTGATTGTCACCCCAGGAAAAATAAATGATGCTCATCTTTTTAAAAATTAATTTGTTATTATATGTATTTAAAGATTATAATATGTTTTGGTATGTTTATACATAGTTGCATGGTTATTATAGTCAAGCAATTAACATATCCATCTTTTCATATAGTTACCCTTTGTGTGTGTGGATATGAATATGTGTGTGTGGGGGTGGGGGTAAGAGCACCAACAATCTACTCTTTTAGCAAAAACCCGGAGTCCCATACGTATTATTAAGTTTGCTTAGTTTGTACTTATTTATCCTACACATCTGCAACTTTGTATCCTTTGACTTATGCCTCCTTATTCCCTACCCCTGTCCCTGGGAACCATTTTATTCTCTACCTCTACATATTCAACCTTTTAGAAAAAATCCCACATATAAGTAAGATCATGCAATATTTTTCTTTCTGAGCCTGCCTTACTTCACTTTGATGTTTGCCTTTGGTCATCATTGCAAGTCCAGTGCCAAATATAGGAGTCATCACCGGGTATGGGTTCAGTGTTATTTGTTGAATGACTAAGTGTATGAACTGAACTGGCTGGATGACTACCTTCTCATCTTATGTAGGCTCTCTATGAACCCTTCTTCAAATGAAATATTTCCACCTCTGTGCTCCTGATTATGACAGTATCATTTTTTTTAATCACACTGATGGTTGTGATAACTATGTTTTTGCCAACACAGGTTGTGAGTTCTTCAGAGACCTTGAGAGTAGAAATCATGTCGTGTTCACTGTTGTCTCATGGGGACTGTCTTAGTGCTGAGCATGTCACAAGAATTCAGAGTGGAGGGAGCCGAAGTGATGAACTCTGCTGACTTTATGATTTCAACGGGCCTGGCTTCAACAACAAACACATTGACACACAGGGGGTGAAGCCACCTATTATTGAGGAAAACTGCTTAATCTGCTCTATATATTACAGATAATGTCTCAAATCTTCTGTCAGTTCCTGCCAACCTGCTGAGTTCTAGAATGATTCAGGGCTTGCTGCTGCTTCTTCTTCTTAATTCATAAATATAATCCATATATTAAAACTTCATTGCCCTTTCAGAACAAACAAAATGCTTCATGGTAATTTCATATTCTTTGGAGAAAGCTAGATTTAAATCCAAAATGAGTTGTTTAAAAAAAAAATTAAGATAAAGCATTAATGTACACAGCAGGTGTTTTAAGTTTTAAAGCTCATTATTAAGAAGAAATGATTATAGAGACAGGAAAAGGAGAATGGATTTTATTTTTTTTAAGTTGGTTGTATTTATGGCTAATAGAGTCTTGAATTTTTACCAAGATGAACTGGGTGCAGTTAACCTTTAAAAGTCACATTAAAAAGAAAAACTGTGTCTTCTCGTGATTTGTCTTTCTCATACAGAGTTTGTTGTCAACGCTTCTCTAAATGAGTCATTTGTTATTTTCTAGGTGGTCAATTTCTAACTTTTGTGCTCTATTAAATATAACTAGTAAATACATTTTAAATTTTGCTTTTAGTAACTGACAATCTCTCGTAGTTTAGAAAAGAAGAAAGTAAATATGATTAGTTTGTTCCTTGTCTTCCAAATCTGAAGCATTAATATTATCCAAGTAAAAACTGTTGTATTCACTATGAAGGGAAATTTGGATAGAATATATAATGAGCCTGCAATGAAAAAAATAGGAACAGGAAGCTTTGAAGTTTTCAGATAATAATCTCAATAAGGAGAGACTGACTATCTTTACCTGAATTTAGCAGCTAAGCATATCATCAAAGCAAGAACATACTAGAGGGAATGCCATGCATATGATTTAATGAGTAATATTTTAACATAAAAATTACACTGATATTTCATTTATATGTATCAGTTGATGTGCTTATTAAGTGTAACTAAGCTTATTGGAAAGAACATTTTCAAAAATTTTTTCTTCATTGATTTGAGTTAACAGACTTTACACACCAAACTACAGATTAAGGTACTGATAGATGTCAATTACTCCCTATAATTTTCAACTTGTCAAAAACAGATATAAAAATTACACTTTTTACTTTTAAAATCAACTTTATTGAAAAACAATGTACATACAATAAAATGCCCCATTTTTAAAATGTATAGTTCAATGGGTTTTAACAAATGTCTAGAACCATGAAACTACTTCCTCAATCAGGATACAGAATATGTGGATGTACAATTTGTTCATTCATTTGTTGATAAGCATTTGGGTTGTTTTCAGTTTGGGGCCATCATGATTAAAGTTATGATAAACATTCATGTATAAGTCTTTGGTGAACCTTTTAAACTTTTTCATTTTTCTTTCATAAATACCTAAGAGAAGAATTGCTGAATCATAAAGTAGGTGTATATTAAATGTTATAAAAACTATTAATATTTAAAAAATTTAAGTTAATAATGTTAAAAAGTGTCAAAAGGAAATAAATGTATATTCAACATTTGTTCATTCATTTAATAAACATTAAGTAATCATCTCTTATGTGGCAGCACAAGCTTGAGTATTCAGTGTGCTGAATTTAACAAGACACAATCCCTGGCCTGAAGAAATTCAGAGAATAATGAGAAATAACTCTCCCTTTTGCACATAGAAAAAGATATCACTTTCTGAACAATGTAGTCAAGAAAGCAATGCTTGTATAACTGGATAGGCTAAGTTCTAGGTCTGACTCTATTATCAACTGGTTATCTAACTTTGAGGAGACAATCTTTCTGAGCTTTATCACTTCTAAAAAGAGAATTGAAATAAACACTGGTTTTCAAACACTAAAATAAATCTGTAATTTGTAGTGAAGTAACAGAAAATAACAATAACTTTTGAAATCTGGCAACTCTAAATAAAGTTTAAAATATAAACTTTCAAACTTTGAAGCTACTGATGGTTTTGTTAGAAACTGATGAACAGGGTAATTTCTGACAAACATGAGCAACATGATTCATTTCTTAAAACAAGAGTTTCATTGACCCATCACTAGGACATTATTTGTATGAGGAAATCATTATCAATGAGAAGCCTATAAATCTGCTCTCCAATGAATCCCAACCAAAGTGAAGTCTAAAAGTGGAAACAAATTGTTGTTAACTCTAACCAAAAACTGAATTGAAAAAGAAAAGCACAAAACTCCCATTGGCTCCCAACATCACCTCTCTTTTATCACAGTTTTCAGCTATCACACTTTAATGCTCTTGATACTAAATAAATTGAACATTACCTTGTACACGGGGTGTTGGTGATATTTCTCTCAACAAACAGTTCAAAAAGTGATTTCCATGGAAAGTCAAAACTAGCAAGTAGCCAATCTTTTTGATGAAATAAGAATATATGACAGTCCCTGACCATCATTAAGGAATATGTTTGTACTTACACATTTTCAAAGAAGAAATTCCCATTTCTTTTTATGATAATTTAAAGACCTTGAGTGAAAAGAAGAGTTTGGTTTTACTGTGATTTGTTCTGTTTTGTTGTGCTGATAACATCCTTATCTGTCATTACTGGCTGCCACTGTGTTCACACTAAGACTCTAACTCCTATACAACACTGACCAATTACCCCTCTACCCCAAACAACAAAGGCATACTGTTCTTTAAGGTGTAATAGCTGAAGATTTAGTCAGGATCACAAACCACTAGGTAGAGAAGATTCCTTAAAAGGGAAAGAAAGAAGAATGAAAACCATCTTCTCCCAGTGTTTGAATAAATATACAAGTCAACACATTAGTCAGAAGATTACCAGACAATGAATAATAAAATGATGACTACCTGCCTTTGAGGTCTTACAGAATTAAGATTATGGAATTAGATCAATATCCAGACTCAAAACCAAATGAGGTATTGGTCTCCATAACCAGAAGCAAATCAATGATCACTTCCCTATGCCTTATTTTCCCCATCAGAACAGCAACTATGCTTTTCTTTTAACATAGAATTTGCAATAGTTAACAGAAAAGCCATAAAGAATATCTAGATATAACAGTTTAAGAAATAATAACACATACAAATATGTATAGTGTTTTACATACTATATACAAATAAGTGTAGTGTTTTACATACTATATACAAGTACTTATAGTATTTTACATACTATATGACAGTATATAATATAAAATACTTATTTTCTCATAATTTCAGATATAGATACTATTTGAGATTTCCCAACAGGATAAGAAAGTACTTCTTGGAGTAATAGAAGTTTCTCATAAATTCTAGAACTTCAAATTCAAGCCCAAATGTGAGGCTAACTTTCCACAGAGCTGGGCCTCATAAAATGATCTCAGACTTGACCACCTATAAATCAGCCATGAAATTCTTATGACAGATGATTACTACATGCATATCATGAATGCAAATCTACTCTCTGATACAACCCTGAATCTATTACATCTATTTTCCTCTTGATCAACACAGCGGCACTTTCTATCAAAGAAAGACTGAGCCATCCAAGGCATTAAATAGAACCTTGGTTTCATGCTCAGTGGGTCACAAATCATAGCGGAAAGCCTTAGGGGCTGAAGAGTCACCAGCTAAAGAGTCTTCCTCTGGCTCTTGGTTCTGTACTTACCAAGCACTAGAGAATTGGACCAGCTTTTTCCTAACCCTGATGCTCAGTTTTACTTTGGATTATTTAAGTCCATTCTTAGTCATCAATATTGTAATTCTCCAGTGTGGTGGGAGCTAGGAGGGAGAAAAGGCAATGCTAGAATGAATGCTCAGTGACTACTAGTCTTAAGACTACTAAAAACAACAGGAATTGTTCAGCTGGGAACAAAAACCTTGAACTTGTATGCAATCACGCCTCTTCTTCACATTCAGGGCTAACATTAAGCCCATGGCTTACTAGGGTAAACTGAGGCTGAAGAAAGCAACACTGTCTTTTTTGTACCCAACAGCCTGTCCTGCATAGTAGTCAATGCTGTTGGTAGGCTTCTCTTTTACATATGAAGCCATCTAATTTGGTCTGTCTTGACTTTTTCTATTTAAAAACAAAAAAAGTGTATTCCTTTAATAAGTATGTCACGGTAGGTAGTTACTGAGTTAAGTGAATTCCTTGGCCTCTTCTATGTGAACCTTGCAGAAATTGTTGGCCAGTAAGAGAGTAAGGAATAAGGAGATCATTGGCATTCAAATACCAAAATTATGAACTGTAAAAAGAATAAATGAGGCTTTAAAACTTGTTCCTTCAGTATCTCTAAACAATGTAATGTCAAATGGTTTTGAAGAGATCTCTTTTTTTTTTTTTTTTTTTTTTTTTTTGAGACAGAGTCTCGCTTTGTTGCCCAGGCTGGAGTGCAGTGGCTGGATCTTAGCTCACTGCAAGCTTCGCCTCCCGGGTTTGCGCCATTCTCCTGCCTCAGCCTCCGGAGTAGCTGGGACTACAGGCGCCCGCCACCTCGCCCAGCTAGTTTTTGTTGTTGTTGTTGTATTTTTTAGTAGAGACGGGGTTTCACCGTGTTAGCCAGGATGGTCTCGATCTCCTGACCTCGTGTTCCGCCCGTCTCAGCCTCCCAAAGTGCTGGGATCACAGGAGATCTCCTATTTCTTAAGCAGAAATGCCAAAGAATGAGTTAAGATTTGGAAGATTTTAAAAAGAAGTAGCATATTCTGTTTTATCACCCTCTCCAAGCACGCTGCACTACTTGGCTGATTTGGAAAGTTTCTGAAGTCAGTTGTTGGTTTTCTCACGATGATAGATTGTTTCTTACATTAGCTTTAAGCACTTTGCAGACACCACACATTATCAGTGAAACTGAAACAGTATAGCTACGAAAAAGTAGAGAGCTTCAGAAATACTGATCTATTTCTTCCATTTATATGTATATAAAAATAGAAATGAAAATACATAGAATATATATGCATATATAATCATAGCATTAAAGAAAATTGCCTATTTAAATATATAGTTGAAAAGTATTCTTTAGAATTAAATTTCACAAATAGAAACACAGTTCTATAAATCATACAACTACTTTCTTTGGGAAAAGGACATGATCTATTTTTACTCTCTCAAGAGTTTTCTGGCAGTCACCACCAAAATTGCGTCTGCTTCATTTGATAAGGACATTGTTAAAAGGTGGACTGCTAAGAAAGAGTGAGTCAGAAGTTAATGCCTTTACCTTTAAGGCACAGAAGATTTGTACAAATGCAAGAACAACAGAATCTGGTTTCTTTGGTTTCAGTTCTGACTCCCATCTAGCAAGACACAGCCTGTCATCAGGATCCTGAGAGAAAGTGGAGGAAAAATGGCAGATACCAGATATCAGAAGAGAAAGATAAAAGAGCTAAATGAGAGTGTGCTTTCTAAGTCTGCTGTACATTTTGAAAATGTAGGCTTTTTACACTAGAGGAGAAATGTAGAAAATTAAAATATCACAATGTATAGGATTGAGGTTATTTCCTTATATTTAAAATAAGTTAAAAACCAAAAGTATAATTCTAATTCAACATACCAACTTTATGCCTGAACTTCTAAATTATTCCAAAAATAAGTATAAGTAGATAAGCAAATAGTTGTAGTGAGTTTGATAAAAGATATAAGCTTCAAGTTGGCTAAAGATGACTGCATTACCTGTACTTCTGTTGCTCCAGTATTCAAATAAAGTAGAAGGTAAAGTTCTGGGAAGCACAACTTCATATGGTTTTATATTGAATACTTAAAAATGCATGGGTGAAAACTGTAGAACCTTTCCAACGAAACTATTAACTTGCTTATTTGATTAATACCCCAAAATAATTGGTAAGAGACAACAGGGTGCTAGACTGATATAAAGGACAGAACAAAAGTCTGGAACTTTGCAATCAAGATATAGTCATAGTCAGATTCAAATCTAAGTAGTGAGGCTAGCAGGCAATATTGATAAAATTGGCATTCTATTGTGATTTTCTTTTCAACCTAAGCCTCTTTTGTAACACACTGGATAATAAATTTGGATGTCTTAAAGACCTGTGAGGAATATGTATGGAAAGACAGAATCTTCTGAAGGAATAAATGGAAAGTCAAGAAGTGGAAGAAAACCTGACGTGTTTCTGAAGCCCTAATATATCATACTATATTTCAATACTGAAAACATATCAAATTAACCCTTTGTGTCCCTTTTTTCTTTTTTTCTTTTTTATTCCTATCACCTCTTTCATCTTTGTCTTCTGTCAGCATTAATGGTATTGGCAACATAGGAGGTTTTCAAAGAGTGCTAAAGATTTAGTCACAAATTGTGATTAGTGAAATCACGCTTTTTGTTGAATTATCAGCAGCAATCTCTTTATTATGATATCATGGTGCCTTTATGAGTGTTATTATCATAGTACTTCACAATGTAGTGTAATTGTATAGTTTTGTAGTATATATAGACTCTAGTACCTGTATAATATTTGAGTATCAGAGGAGTATTACACTCTTCTGAATGAGAACTGAAAGGCATGACTGGAAAGCTGATAGAGTGTTTATAAATGTATTGTACTAGAAAATACCATACTCAAAGTGAGAGACAGCAAGCTTGCAAATTCTCCATATGTTAACTAATATTTAGTATGAAGAGCTAGCTGTAACCCAAAGATAAATATCTTGGCTTTTTTACATAATGGTTTTCCTTTGTACTCAGCTAATTGCCTTAGAAGACATCTGCAGTTTCCCTATCAATAGTATTCCTGGACTGTTATAGGAATCCAATTTTACTTATGCATAAATTATAGGCAACTTGTAATCAGCAAGACACAATGTTGGACTTAAATTCTGGAAAGGGAGAAGATGCAAGAGATCATGGGATGGCTAAGCACTGCAGCTGAATAGTAGCAGAGTATGCCACTGAATTTCAGAAAGACATTGAAGTGGAGAGCAGAGAGAGAAAATAATTCAACGCTACCTTTCTGGATATTTCATATGGTATATGTTCAGAGGGCCAAATTGAAATGAAATTGGAAGAGATATTGTGATTGTTGGCTTTCTAAAACACTTTGACCTTGAACCCAGACTTGTGATAAGGCCTGCTTCACTCTCACAACAGTCTCGATATTTTTCCCATTTGTTGCTTCCTCATCTCACTAAATGACATTCTCATTCCTCAAATCAAAAAACTAAAAGTCACCATTGATTTCTGCTTTTACATCAGCCCTTGTATCTGATCTATTACCAAAGTCTGTCAGTGCTACTCTAAAGAATATAAAATAAAGATCTATTTCTCCACGCCCATTACCACCAGCCTAGCCCAAGCTCATGGGGAGAGCCATATTCACAGGTAATGAGTCTTCTATACTCTATTCTTGTCCACAGTGAAAGCATTTTCATCAGGGTAGGCAGATTTACTTTTTCAAAAATAAATCAGAACTTATCAGACCCCTGACTGGAATCCTCCAAGGACTTTCTAATTATAACCTGAATAAAAACATTCTCCAAATGATGACCTTCAATGTCCTGAATGATCTCATTTCTACTTATTTCTCCCACCTTATCCGACAGCTCAATCTGAGACCACTTTTTAATTATTTTTTGTCTTCCTCTTTCAATGCAGGCTCCAAGTGCAGAACTATTGACGCTGTTGTTCACTATTGAGTGTTCTTCACTTCCTAGTAATTGGCACATATTACATGCTAAATAGATATATAAAATAAATGAGCAAATGGAAGCTGCAATTCAGCCTGTTCTTTGCCTGTGTTACAGTTCCTTATAATGCTAAGGGGCTAGTCATAGTGACTCTAGGGAAAGTGCCCTAAAACCACATTTCAGTGGCAATCACTTGTTAAACTGTGACTCCAATCCACAACTCTCCAGACAAGATGGAACTCAGCACTACGCTTATTCTACTCTTGTACCCAAGGGTTTAATTTTATTATCACAACTGGCCTGCAATAGGACAGAGACTAAATAACATGCTCTCATTTTAACAGATAAGGCAACAGATCTAAAAAGTATACTAGGTGAAAGCTATGCACTTGATGAATTTAGAGATAATATGTGTATTAAAACTATTATCATTATCATATATAACAATAATACAGGAAAATGTATTCATTAACACATTCCAAAGACATTTATTGGGTCTCTCTTCCTGGAAAGTTCAGCTATTGTGTGGCCTGAAGTCTACAAAATTGGGCATAAGAGGTTCCTTAAAAATAAAAAATGAAGAAGTAGCTTTCTTTTTTTGAGTTTTACTATAAGGTGTGACCATATGAAGACATGTCTAGGGTTCCTCCCAGGGTCTTGAAAAGAGTCTGTTCAAATGAGGGAAACTGAAATTAAGTCTAAGGCTGATGGTAAATGGTGTCTGTGAAACTACAATATACTTTATAACCCACTAGAATCAGTCACAAAAGACATTGTCCCAGCTCCAAAGGAGGTGGTCAGAGAAGCAGAATTAGAATAAATATTACAAAAGGCTGGGATCAAGTTAAGGTCCAGGCATTTGGGAAGCACGAGGAAGTTGAAAGACCACTCAGGGAAGGCATCGTGGAAGAGGTCCCACTGTGATGAGTGCTGAAGCTTAATTAAGTCTTCTACTAAACAGGAGTGGGGCCCTGAGTGGGTAGGAGACAGCATGATGGTTGGCAAAATGAGGTAGGGGCAGCCTATCAGAGAAGTCCTTGGAAAAGCATGCATGTACAGAAGAGGTTGGTACATTTGTGAACACTCAGTACTTGGATCTGTATGCTATTCGTAGTGAAAGCACCAAACAGCAATGAGATGCTGGAGGAGGAGGGCAGGAATCAGCTCAGAAAGAACCTTTGGTATCACACTAAGGAGTCTGTGTTTTCTCTTGAGAAATACTGAAGATGTTTAAACAGGGAAATGGTGTATGAAATACATGTCTTAATAAGCTTATTCTTTTGGTAATGTGTAAAATGAATTGAAGCAGGACAAGATTGCAAGTAAGGGTACTAGACAGAATGCTATTGTAACCAATGAGGAGGAAAATGATGAGGAACTGATATAAAGAGTTGGGGAGACACCTGCTTCTGGCCTACATTTCTTATTCAGAGATGAACCATTTAAAGAATGCAATATGTAATGAGAACTTTATTCTCATTCATAATAAGAACACTGGGAAAACGGATAACCTGTCTAGTTGCGCTAGATCTGCTCCTACTACACCAGTCTTGACAATTAATTAATCCTCAGTTTTTCTCTTCTGAGGAAAGAAGAACTGACCTAGACAATATTTGAAGCTCTCTTGCAATTCTAAAATTCTGTGGACAACACAGTTTCCTCATTTCTATGATAGAGCTGTTATTTACTGCTCTTTTTTACAAGTTGGGAAAAGAAAATTAGCTCATTAACTTGGAATTAATCCTCCAATTGTGCTGTCTTATATCCAGAATTACAGGCATTGATATGGACTTTTTACAAATAGTAATTAAACTCAGTTATCTTTATGAGAAAGGTTGTTCAAAAGAAGAGTATAATTTAAATATAAATCCTAAATTAAAGAGTTAGTTGTATTTTCTCTTTTGTCATTTAAAAAAAGCAGAAAAATCTCTCTCCCTTTTCTCTCCCTTTCAATATATCATATATTATTTATTTTAAAATAGCATAAATTAATAATTATGTACAGCTAAGCAACTCAAAATCCAATGCTTGTGGTTATAAACTAAGTTTAAGCAGTTTTAAATAATTCTACTAGTTAATTATAATTAGAGTTGTGCTGGAGTACTCCAATTCTGCACTTGAATTAGAAACTTGGTGTCAAGCAAGTTGCTTGCCACCACTTTTTACATGGATACAGTAAGCCATTCAAGCCATCTAAACCCCATGTATTTAAACATAATGCATTATATTTTACATAGTAGGTAAAATCACATGGAATTAAATTGCTTATATTTGAGCATGTATGACCCCCAAAACAGCAATTTCTTATAGTTCATCATAATACCAGTAAAGAAGTCATTAAAAACATAATTTCTACAATTTTTAATTGTCAATTAGATATAAAATTATTTCTATTTTTAAGAATTTTCATTCATCATGCACATTTCTTGGAGTATTAGGATGTAAAGTATAGGATATAAAACATAAAGCAAAGCAAGATGCATTGTGAAAAAATCACATTTTCACAATGGAATTTGGAACTTAGTTGCCCCACCCCACCTAAAGCATCAAAAGGATTAGAAGCTGTATCTTTAATTTTTCCAAATCATCTAAATGGAAGGAGAGCAAACCACATGTCAAGGCCTCTACAAAAGTGACCTGGAACTCCAGCTACAAACCTCATGCCATCAAAGTAGCCAGACTGGAAATAGAGTGGCTCTGGTTACCCACAGGGAACCAGGAAACCACATACTTCACAGGCAGCAGCAATGCCAGATGGAAGTATGTCTGAGTATGTTTAGGAAAATAAACTAAAAATTGCTTTGGGAGACGCTAGTTAAAGTGCATCAGCAAAAGACAGAAGGGAGGATTAAAACTGACATGTTAGGTCTGTAGCACTGTGAGCAGACATTTTTCTGAGAAAATCCTGGGGAAAGTAAAATAAGATAAAGAGAAGAAAATGCACAGATGCACCAGAAGGCATATTTAGAGACCATCAATGAATGTGTTAGTAGAGACCAAGCACCCTAGTAGCCCATCGTTTTTCAAATGGAGACAAAGATATGATGGAAGTGTAAAATACTATGCAATGGTCAGAGGACTGAGGATATTCTTGGAACAACATGGATAGAGTTTCAAAATAACAAGAAACAGAATGAGATTTATACCACAATGCTATTAACTTATTTTAAAATCACACTTAATACTACATGTTTTACATAGATTGACACAAATGAAAAAGACTGTATAAAAGAAGAATTAGAAAGACTAACGTAAAGCTGAACAAGGATGCCTATGGCATGGGCCAAGGGTGGGGAGTGAAGACAGTGGGGGCAAGAGAGCCAAAAGGAGAAATAAAACAAAAGTATATAAAATAGATTATACATGATGAGATGAGTTGCTAGAATGTCATTATTGAGGTACGTGGTTAATTCTATACTTCTAGTAAAATAAGTATAAAAATAAAAATAGAGTGCTTCCCATCCAGCACAGCCCCTTTCGGACATTACTATTTGTAAATTTCCCTCAATCCCCTGCATATTTTTTTCCCTTTGCTCTTTTATACCAAGCACATCTGTAGGTTATTGCACAATAAATTGTTGTGGCTAGCATTAGACAAATTTCCAACATTTCCAAAATTTGTAAGTTGCAGTTTGCCATCTATGATAATGAGGATAGTAAAACTGAAATTAAATGAAAGAACACAAGTACAACAACATTTGGTATATATAACATGCTTAAGTTTGAATAAATATTAGCTCTTGTTCTTCCTCCTCAATCCTTCATATTGACCTTCCTCTCTTACTACTGAAGTTTCTTCAGATTCTTACTTTTCTCCCTGCTGCATGACTTCGCAAATAGCTGTTTTAACTCTGCCTAATCTGTTGTTTGTTGCCACTCATCACTGCTTTTATTCAATTCTTTTCTCTTTCTTATAGCAACTACTGTTGCTTCCAATAAAAACTATACTCTAGAGGTCTAAGAAGGGACGTGAGTTAAGAGCATGGTAAAGTTCTTTTGATGCTTGAAACTCCCAGCCACTAGGTATCTAGTACTTTAGCTCACCTCCATGGCATCTATTGGACCTGATAGACACCCTCTCCCCTAACTCAGGATCTTTTTCAGTTTGCACATTGGTTCTCGATAAACCTTCCTGGCACCTCCTGGGCTAATCACTCTCCTGGCCTTGCCCCCACTGCAGCTAGATTCCACGAATGGAAGTCAGAGCGCACCATCCCTGAAATACAACACCTTGGAATTTGAGGCAACAGCAGAAGAAAGAAGGTCTCTCTGACCTTTCTCTAAAATAAATCATAAGACCCTCATTCCAGAGGGGTTCTCTCTATTCCAGGAAGAAAAGAACGTTCTTTTCTCTAAAGACATAGGAAAACAAGGAAGAATCTAAATGAACAGGCCTTGCTAAGTTCCCCTCAGTTTATTAATATACTTTGTCCAATTATACTTCTATATGATTGTCCACTCTTTATCAAACCTAAGCATAAAAATTACAATTTTCCCTGTTGTTTGTTCTTCATTTCTGAAAGCTGCCGTGTCATAGAACTCACATGAAATCAATTTGTATGCTCTTCTTTTGTGACTCTGTCTTTTGTTATGGGTGCCTCAGCCATGAACTTAGTGATGGATGAGGAAAGAAGTCTTTCCTTTCTGATACCACCATGCCACCCTCTAGATTTTCTGGACAGGAGACAGATCTCAGCACAGTCCACTTGACCTTTCTCAGGCACCAGTCTTTATTCTCAACAGTTCAGAGTAAGTTTCAAATTCACTGGGTGGGACCACGGAAGGTCACCATCAGACTTGAGATAAGAGACGGAAAACTCCATCCTGCCCCCATCAGCAACATCAGAGATCGGAGAAGACGCTAAGCTTTTTCCAAAGAGATTTACTCACAAAATCGCTCTCCTCACTTTTTCAGCCCTCTTAGATCATAGAAGTGATTGAGGAGGTGCAGAAGTCCTGGAATAGTTCTCAAACTCTGCCTTTCATAATCCTTCTACTGTAATGGAGATGTAAAATTTAACAACTCTCTTTTGTGTCTAGTCAACACTTACGTTGTATCATCATATTACATATAGAAAACTAAAGAGGGAGAAATCGGTTATCATTCTAAAAGACTTTTTAATTTATAGGTTATACAGACTAAAAATTGATATATATTTTTTAAAAACATGAGGTCAATCTAACAGCTAAGTAGTAAGACTTGTAATCAATAAAAAGAACACATTCTTTTGAAATGTACATGGGGATATTTATAAAAATGATCCCCATGTTAATTAGATCACAAACACATTTCTCATTTTCTGATCACAATGTAACAAATGTAATTGTTAATAAAATTACAATAAGAAATGTCAATAACAAAAATACAGCTAAAGTCAATAACAAAAATACAGCTAAAAGTCAATAACAAAAATACAGGTAAAAGAAGATTGTATTTTGAAGAGAAATATATACCTTTAAATTATTCATGGGCTAAAAAGGGATTAATAAAGAAAATTACAAAAACAGGTCTGATCAATAATAGCAATAAAAATACTATTTATTAAAATAAAAACTACAGCTAATGAAAAACATATAGCCCAAATAAGATTTTTTAAATATTAAAAATAATATATTCAAACATATATTGGTTCAAATAGCTGGAAAAATAGCAAAAGACTAAAAGGAAATAAAGATTAATGAAGAAAAAAAAATTTCTGAAGTATAAAAAACAAAAACAAAGATGTTCAACCAAAACTGAAAACTGTTTCTCTGAAAAGATTAATAAAGTATAACAAGCTTTAGGCAAGACAGATTAAGAAAGAAGTCAAGGATAAACAATATTAGCTGCAACAAAAGCTTAGACTCTAGACACTATGGAGATCTTTTAAATTCTTAAATACTTTAAATAATTATATGATGCAATTTTTTAAATGTAAATGAAGGGAACACTGAATAGTTCCAAGCACTGTCTGTTTAGAAATACCTAGATAGAAAAATGACCATTTAATAAATGGATGTCCAAGTCAGAAATCCCCAGCACCAACAAAAATGCCGACGCCGGACAGTTTTTTAGTCGACTTTTAATTTCCTAGAGTAGAAAGGAAGGCTTAAATTTCACAAAGTGTTCTGAAAACTAGAAAGATAAAGAAACACTTCAATTCATGTTGTGGGTCATTTTAACCCTGATTCCTATTCAAGACAAAAGCATGACAAAGGAAAAATGTGTGAGTTAATCTTACATATACCATTAGATATAAAAATCCTAAATTAATCTTTCATTTGGAGAGTCCAACAGGTTTCTGTAAGCACGGGTTCATCACAAGACAAAAGGATCATGGTGTTATACATCAAGTTTAGATGCCAAAAAAGAAATAGCACTTTAATATAAAATTTTATATTTAATTCTCAGCAAGGCAAGGTACCTCTATAGAAGGGTGCACCCTTACAGATGCAGTAATTGTGAGTGCACACTTGGACCAGGGAGGGGAAGGGGTTCTTATCCCTGATGCGCATGGCCCCTGCCGCTGTGTTGTTCCCCTATTGGCTAGAGTTAGACTGCACAGGCTAAACTAATTCCAATGGGTTAATTTAAAGAGAGTGACGGAGTGAGTGGTTTGGCAGGAAAAATGGTTATGACAGAGCAGGTAATCGGAATGAGTCAGGGTGGAGCAGGTGAGTGAAATGAATCAAGGTGGAGCAGGTAATGAAAAAAGGTTGCTTTATGAGGAAGTTTAAAAGTAGAAGGCAAAGAATTGAACATATTGATTCTTTGAAATTTAAAACTCATATCTAACAGTGGTATGCGTCATTTCCTGAATTCTCACTTTTGAGACGTCTCAGGCAAGTAGAATGCAATCTTCCATCTTTGGAGCTGAGGGATGATAAAATGTCCTAAGTTTTTGGCTTTCTACTCCCAGTCACATACAAGTAATACTGTAACTTTCAGACGTTTATTTTATTTATTTATTTATTTATTTATTTTTTGGTTGTAGATTTATGTGAGTGTACTCTGCAACTTCTGGAATATATTGGAAGATATATTAATGGCAATAAGTAAGCACAAACAATTTAGGGGGAAGAGAAGACAGTTTCTGGTTCAGGGCAATTAGTGATCTTGTGGTTACACTTACGCTCACAGTCTAAATTACAAGTAACGAAAGAGAAAATTAAAAGTAAAATCATGGTGCTGGTGATTTACTAAGTGAAAAGAGTGAAGTATGAGGTTAATGTGTGTAGAATAGCTAGTATAATTTTTTGGAAAAAAAAACACTATGTGTGTGTGTGTATGTGCATGTATTAAACAACATAAATAGGGAAAACTAGGAAAAGATACACACCAATATATTAGTGGTGATTATTTAAAAAACATTGGCTTGTGGAAATGGAATAGATAGTAGTGCTTCTTACAGATAATTTTTACTTTTTAAATTTTTCTATATTTTAAAAGGAAACACACCCAGGAAAAAATGCAGAAGAAGAGGTACTGTTTGACTGAAAGAAAGAAAGAGGACTGGGAGAAAGAGTAAACAAAAGACCAAAAAATAACAATTTTGATAAACTGGGAATGGAAAAGTGAGTCTAATAGAAACACGACCACATTTCTTAAACATGTAAAGCAGATGGAGAAATAAAGTAGATTTAAAAATTCCACAACCCAAATGGGTGATATTAAATGAGTACCATTTTCTCCAAAAGACAATGAGGAGGGTGAGGAATCAGAGTCAGCAAAATCTGACAGCAGAAATGAGAGGCAAGCAAGTCACAGGTAAGTGTAGTAGTCCGTTCTCACACTGCTAACGAAGACATAACCGAGACTGGGTAATTTATAAAGGAAAGAAGTTTAATTGACTCACAGTTCAGCATGGCTGAAGAAGCCTCAGTAACCTTACAGTTATGGTGGAAGGGGAAGCCAAGACATCCTTCTTCACATGGTGGCAGCAAGGAGAAGTGCAGAGTGAAATAGGGAAAAGTCCCCTAAAAAACCATCAGATCTCATGAGAAGTCACTCACTATAATGAGACTAGTGTGAGGATAACTACCCCCATGATTCAATTACTTTCTAACGGGTCCCTCCCAAAACATGTGGGGATTATGGGAACTACAATTCAAGATGAGATTTGAGTGGGGACACAACCAAACCATATCAGTAACTCATGGGAGATGTCTTGCACAAGTTAATGTCGCTCAGTGGCTGGCTGATGTTTCTTCTCCCCAGGCCATAGTAAAGAAATTTATGTAAGAGAAGTGGGCAATATATTGGAGCTTTCAGTTAAATGGCAAATACTAACTTGTAGAATAAGCAATTCACTTAATAAATTTAATGTTGTAGCAATACCAAATTGTCTCCTTATCACAAATTTAATTATAGTTCATTTAGATACAGGAATAAGAATACTTTAAAACCAACCTTACAGAATTTAGCCAAAAATATTGCCATATATAAATGTTATAATGTTATTTTTTTTTAGAAAACAAAACATTTTAAATGAAGACAGAATTCAACTCATAAAAATTAAAATAACAATAGAATAAACATAAAGGAAGCAAATGAAAGAGTTAATGAGATAAACATAACAATTAATAAAATAGAGAAAAACAGAACCAAGTGACTGAAAATAGAAAACCAAAACAAGTTTTTTTAGAAAGAACAATAAAAAGGCACCATTCTGGCAACTCTGCCAAAAAAAAAAAATTAATGAAAAAACGCAAATGACAATAGGGATGAAAATGGGAACATAATCATAAATATAAAAGAGCATAACATTTCGAAAAAATGCTCTGTATAATTTTATTTCAATAAATGTGGAAATACCGATATAGTAAATAATCCTTGGGAACAGTTATCAATATTAATACAAGAAGAAATGAAAGATTACAACAGACTGATAACAACAGAAGAAATTTTAGAGATATTTAAAAAACATCCCCCAAATCCCACATGGATTCTAGAAAATCTCAAGAAATATAAGAATTAAACTGCTTTGATATATGCTAAAAGTTGATGAGATACTCCCATAATTCCACAAAATTATTAGAACCTCAGCAACAAAGGAATAAAAATCATATTATTAGTAGCAGCAGCAGCAACAGTAGTAGTAATAGCAATGAAGTCTGATCTTATGAATGAATATAAAATCCTAAAGAGAGTATTGCCAAAGAGATTCCAGAAATGAATTAAAAGCATCCCTAAGTAGAATGCACTCTAAGAATATAATGATGTTCTGAAATTAGAAAATACAAAAAGGAAAAACTTTATAATAACCTCCACAGATGTCCAGAAAACATATAATAAAGTTCAATTTTTATTCCAAAGAAAACTCTTAATAAGATAACATTTTTAAAAAAGTCTTTTGAACTTGTGAGAGTGTATCTGTCAAAAAAAAAAACAGTAAAATGTCATATTTTTCAAAATTAGTGGTGATTTTTTAAAAACTTAGAGGTATATTCTCTCTACCAGTAATCAGTATTTTTCTGCAGATTTCTGCTAGAGAATTTAGACCAACTGAAATGAAATGTGGTATAAATATTAAAAGAAAGAGACTACATTTTCCTTATGTTTTTGTAAAAAAATTAAGAGATACAAGTGCAATTTTGTTACATGGATTTATTCTGTAGTGCTGAAGTCTGGGCTTTTAGTGTTTCCATCACCAAAATCCATTGTGCCCGTTAAGTATTTTCTTATCACCCACTGCCCTGCCACCCTCCCTCCCTTCCGAGTTTTCAATGTCTAGCTTTCCTCATTCTGTGTCTATCTCTACACACTATTTAGCTCCCACTTATAAATAAGAACATGCTGTATTTGACTTTCTGTTTGAGTTGTTTTACTTAAAATAATGACCTCTAGTTCCATTCATGTTATTGCAAAAGACATGATTTCATTCTTCTTTATGGCTCAGTAGTATTCCATTGTGTACATACACCAAGTGTTCTTGAACACACCATCTGTTGATGGATACCTAGATTGACTCCTCATCTTTGCTATTGTGAATTATGTTGTAATAAACATACAAGTGTAGGCATCTTTTTTATGTGATTTAGTTTCCTTTGGGTAGATACTCAGTAGTGGGAGTGCTGAATTGAATGGTAGTTCTATGTTTAGTTCTTTGGGAAATCTGCATACTGCTTTCCATATAGGTTGTACTAATCTACCCATTTTCACCAACAGTACATAAGCATTCCATTTTCTCCACATCTTTACCAGAATCTTTTAACTTCTGACTTTCTAATAGTTGCCATTCTGATTGGTATAAAATGATATCTCATTGTGGTTTTAATTTGCATTTTTCTGGTGATTGGTGGTGAACATTTTTTATGCTTATTGGTCATTTGTATATCTTCTTTTGAAAAATGTCTATTCATGTCCTCTGTCCACTTTTTAATAGGGTTATTTGATTTGCTGCTGCTACTGTTGTTGTTGTTGTTGAGTTGTTTGACATTCATATTAATTCTGGAAATTAGTCCCCTGTTGATTGTATAGTTGACAAACATTTTTGCCCATTCTATAGGCTGACTATTCACTCAGTTGATTATTTCTTTTGCTGTGAAGAAACTTTTTAGTTTAATTAAGTCCCATTTATCTATTTTTGTTGTTGTTGTTTCTTGTGGTTTTGAGGTCTTAGTCATGAATTCTTCATTTAAACCAATGTCCAGAAGAGTTTTCCTTAGGTTTTATTCCAGTATTTTTACAGTTTCAGGTCTTACATTTAAGCCTTTAGTTTAACTTGAGTTGATTGTTGTATGGGTTTTATTCTAGTATTTTTATAGTTTCAAGTCTTACCTTTAAGCCTTTAACTTATCTTGAGTTGATTGTTGTATATGGTGAGATACAGGGGTTCAGTTTCATTATTCTGCATATGGAAATCCTATTTCCCAGCATCATTTATTATTGAATAGGGTGTCTTTTCCCCAGTGTGTTTTTTGTTTACTTTGTCAAAGATCAGTTGGCTATAGATATGTAGCTTTGTTTCTGGATTCTCCATTCTGTTCCATTAATCTATGTGTCTATTTTTACACAAGTGTCATGCTGTTCAAACAAGACAAGTAATGTCCACTTTTACCATTCCTATTTAGTCAGCATTGTATCAGAAGGCTTAGGCAGAGCAATCAGACAAGATAAAAAAAAAAAAAAAAATCCCTGTTAGAAGACAGGAAGTCAGATTAACTCTATGTATTCTATTTAAGCATTCATATCCAGAAAACACTAAAGACTCCACCAAAAAACTCTTGCATTTCATAAACGAATTCAGTAAAGTTTCAGGATACAAAATCAACATACAAAAATTAGTAGCATTTCTATATACCAATAGCAGTTAAGCAGAGAACCAAATCAAGAGTGCAATTCCATTTACAATAGCTACAAAAAATAAAATACCTAGAAATATATTTAACCAAGGAGGTGAAAGCTCTGTATAAGCAAAAGTACAAAACATTGATGAAAGAACCTGTAGATGACACAAACAAATGGAAAAATATCTCATGTTTACAGATTGGAAGAATATTATTAAAATGACCATACTGTCCAAAGCAATCTACAGATTCAATGCAATCTCTATCAAAGAGTATATGCTCTTTGATACTAATTTCATTTGTCACAGAATTAGAAAAATAATTCTAAAATTCATATGAAACCAGAAAAGGGCCCGAGTAACCAAAGAATTCCTAAGCAAAAAGAACAAAGCTGGAGGTATCACATTACCTGACTTTAAATTTTCCTTATTGTTGCTAAATCATTTTCTCTTTAGACAATTTAAGCAAATCAACTAAAAAAATGTTAGAACTAGGATTATTATTTCCAGTGTCAACTCTGAGGATTTGACACTGGAAATAAGACCTAAAGAATAAGAGGCTGATTCTACAAAGACTAGGGTTGTGTGTGTGTGTGTGTGTGTCTGTGTGTGTGTCTATACAAAGTCTGTGTATATTTCAGTATTTATCTGTGTGTCAGTGTATGTATGTGTCTCTATGCATCTGTTTCTGTATATGTGTGTGTCTGTGTACCTGCATGTATGTGTGTCTGTGTTTGTCTGTGATTGTTTCTTGGTAGACATGAATCTTTATATGCAGGAAGGAAAGAGAAACTCAAAGGCCTTGGGGTAGGAGATAATTTGGTGTTCCTTAAGAACAGAAAGGGATCTGGAAAGCTGGAGGTTATTAATCCAGGGAAATTAGTAAACATGGGTTCTGAGAGGTAGGTGGGAGCCAAGTCTCATAGAATATTGAAAGGCATGAAATGAGTTTGGATTTTGTTCAAAGAGAAACCTCTGGTCTGATGAATAATTAGGAGGGTGGCATATCCAATTTACATTTTTAGAATATTGTCATGGCTACTGGTTAATAGTAGCAAACTATTGTTCTCGATCAGAGAAACTGCTTAGGAAGCTTCTGTGGTTGCTCAGGTGAGAGCTGCCGTGGCCTTATTTGGATGTTGGCTGAGGTAATGGAGAAAAGTAGACAGATTTGAGATGTATTTTGGAAGTGTAACTGACTAGACATGTGATTGAAATGAATATGGGAGTGCCAGGGAAAGAAGGCTTTCAATGGTAGAATAGCAATTGTGTGGATAATATTGTTGCCACTAACTGTGATAATGAATATTGGGCTAAAAGAATGTTAGATGGGGTGAAGAGAGGTGAAATTTAGAGATTCATTTTAAGTTCACTAGATTGAAATGCCAATCAGAAATCCAAGTGGATATGTCAAGTTTGACAACTGAAAAAAATATCTACAGTTCAGAGGAGAGGCCTGGGCCAGAGACATGTATTTGGAAAAATCAATATTTAAGTGTTTTATAAAGCTGTATCACAAAATAAAGTTATTCAGAAAGATAGAGAGGGAGAAATAGAGAAGATGATCCAAACATAATCCCAGAGGCACTGCAACATTTACACAACTCACAGATAAAAAGGTGAGAGAAAGGGGAGACAGGAGTGTAGAGAAAAAGCAGGCAAATGAAATGTCACAGAAAATAAGAGAAGAATATGATTCAAAAAGGAAGGGCAATCAGTTGGATCAAATTCTGATTTTAAAAAAGTGCTAGATTACTTTGACAAGAAGCAACCAAAGTCAGACTGTATTGTGCTGGAAAGGACATAGAAGGTAAGAAAGCAGTTACACGCAAGTAGTGAGGGTAACACTGTCAAGAGGTTCTGCTACTGAAAAATGGGAGTATAGCAGGAGGGTGAGAGTCACTATGACAGTGCTTCTCATACTTTATTACATTATGTATATTATGTAAATCACCTGAGACTCTTGTTAAAATTCAGATTATGATTCTGTAGGTCTGAGATCTGATCCATAATATACTTCCACACATTCAAGTTGGAAGACTATCCGCTATTGTGTGAAAGATGAAAGTCGCAGAAGTACATGTGCAAGAGACATAACACACAAGATCAGATGGTCAAATCAGACTCACAGAAATCAGAGATAATTCCCAGAGTCAAACTTTACTAGTAATTTAAAAAATACACAGATGAACAAACCATATTAAGGGCTGAGACATGTCACATGACTCCCCTAGTCCTTCCTCACCACATCTGATGCATAATCTCTGGACCAGAATGATAGATGAGTCCTCTAAGTAGGCATCTGCAGGTTATTACCTCCCACTCTATTGAGAGCATTTAATTTATGAGACATCTCCATTTATACCCTAGAAAGTTATGTAGCATGCATGATATTCGCCAGCAAGCTACGTCTCATAAACCTAAACATTCTGGCTTTATTAACTATGAGATATCTTTCAGCCAGGGACATCCTGTTGAGGGCATTCAGGTGAAAGAAGTTCTCTTCCTCCTAGCAAATATCATCAGTCTGTTTATCTAGAGATTGAGTTGATAGATAGGTTAGGCCACACCACCTGCTTTCTTTCTCTTCCCCACAAGACCTCACCCTCAGCAGAGAAGGCAGTGAGTGGTTCACAGGACAGTTACTTTGATGACTCCTCCCCAGCAGGGTGATGAGGGTTCTTACTCATTCTATATCCTCATCCTACATCCTGTCTAGAGGACGGGAAACCTCTCTATGCTCTCAAGGGAGCAGTATGGGAGTGAACACTTACTCCATTCTCCTTACTCTGTTCTCTCTACTCTGTCCCTGTCACACTTCTCCAGGAAAAGTGTTTGGTGAGAGAGAGAGAGGAGACTTCTAGTCACTGGATCTCATTGCCTGCTAGTGGGATCAGTTGTTAATTGGACCTGAAAAGCCCTTTGTTCTCTCGATGTGATGTGCCTGGCTCAGAGAGCACACTGTCTTCTGGTTTTAAGCCTAATCCCCTTAAGCCTTCGGAGCAGAATCTCTCCTGAGCAAAAAAGTGATTGAGCCTAGTTGGGTAAATGTGGTTTAGGTAGAAAGTTGAAAGCCCTGAGAGACCTGTTTTTGAGAAGGAGCAAGGTTTCTAGGAAAAGCTGTGCTCCTAATTTGTCTTCTTATCAGACAGAATTAGAGTAAAGGATGGAGGGTTATTAAGGGCCCTCTCTTAACCTCAGACATATTATTACAAGAAGTTGCCTCTGTGTGTGTGTGTGTGTGTGTGTGTGTGTGTGTGCGCGCGCACATGCGTGCGCCAGGCGGAGAGACTTCATCTCCTTGTACGTAACAAATTTTTGGAAGGCTGCACCTCACCTGTTCGTAGTGGTTTCTTTAGCAAAGTACAGGGTAAAAGCAATTTTCCCTTTTTACTATATAAACTTTTGTATTATTTAATTTTTAATGTGCATGTACTACTTTGCAAGTTTCAAAGTGTACAGATGCCAAAATTGAAAGAGGCTTAAATAAAAGCTGTTCCAGAAACACAGTCTCCACCTAAGGAAGCTTCAAGTCCAATACCAATTGCACCTCCTCTGAAAACTATGCATAGTTTGCTCAGCTGACAGGAATCTTGCCACTCTTAGAACCTTGAAGCACATATTGCTAACCCCATTTGGACTTTCTCATTACTGCCTGCAGCCTATGTACTCTATTTCTTCATGTCTGTAGCTCATGGTCCTATAAACCACTTAAAGTAGGAACAGAGTATGTCTTGTACTGTTTCAGTTCGCCTGATTGATACTGCCTCTTGCACATGACAGGTTCTCAACTGTCACAATGTTGATTAACTGATGGAAGAGTTTCCTCTGAAACCTGGTGAGATGCAGAGAAAGCCCTCTCAGTCCTTTTCTTAATCGTTGTGATTCTTAAGAGGACATGGCCCAAATGGAAAGGGTCATGTTAGCAGCATCAGTGAGAGCTGTGGGGAAAACAGCCCTACCTCCTAGGCAGAAGGCCCTCTTATTCACAGGTGCATGCCTCAGGATCATGAAAATTAATAAAATAGTGAATAAGGCACACAACTCAATCACTGTTGTGCATTCTAAGATATAAATGACTAGGTCCAAGTTGCTTTAAGATCTTAATCTAGTCTGAGGTCAGGTGTATCTTTTTGAACTTTCAGCAACACAAACTTTTATTCTTATATGTAGACCCTTTAAAATGTTTATTCAATTTGTGCACTGTTCTTCTTGGGCAACATGTATCAACACTAGGACTAAAACACTCCTCTGTGATCTGACCAGGACAATTCCACTTCCCTGCTTTGGTACTAATCAGGCAAAGAAACATAATATTGGCACCTGAAAACACTTATCCTCACATTTCTGGTACCTCTCTCCTTGGAGGTAACTAGGAAAAAAGTACCTCACATAAGGACAGCACAGCAGCTGCTAATCTTCAGCTGCACCTTTGCTGATTCCTCATCTTCATTTTCTGTCTCCCTGACTGCACCACCTTGTTCTGTCTCCCTTAACTCTAACTTCTTCCAGCAAGAAGGTCGCTGTTTACTTACCTGTTCACTTACCTGTGTCAGAAAGTTCAACCCGAGGTTCACAATGATATAATGGTAGGAAAGTAGACTATGAAAGAGATACATTGGGTAAAGATGGTAAAGAAAGTGAAGTATCTTATTACATAGAAAATAATGAACTAGAGGATTTACCACACTATCATGCCATTCAATTATTTCTAATGTCAGAAGAAGAAAAAAAAATCTTCAAAATTCAGAACTGCTAAAAAACCTACTACTGTCTGCAGCTTATAATTACCTGGTTTTTGATTTGAGAAAAATAGTGTTGTCATGAAAAATGTGGAAAAGTATAAATTGTTAGAAGAGACTGGCTCAAAAATATCAATAATCTGTCAGTAGGTTAATGATTAAATAAATATAGAATGTGTATAATATGTACTATTAGCCAATAAAAATATCAAACCTCTGTGTACAAATTAGGAAGGATACAGACAGAATAAGTGAAAAGGAAGCTACAGGACACAATGTATAAAATAATCCATGTTTTTCTAATTCTATGGATGTGTGCATATGTATATAAATAAAATACATGTCTACACACATGCATAGCAAAAAACAAGGAAGAATACACAATAAATTGTCAACAGCAGTTATCTTTGACAAATAGGATTGGATGTCTGTAGAGGCCAGATAGAGTTACATTTTTATACTTGATATACTTGTGTTTTAAATTAGAGAATATGATTGGAAAAACATAGTATACACATGGATATATTTTTCTTTAGTTAAACTGAGGTAAGAATATTAATACATATTATCAAATGCTTTTACTATCAAAAAGAATCATACAATTTCACACTGTAGCCTCAGCTACATGAGGAATATTTTGGGAGCTTTCTCCTGCATCAGTTTTTCTCTCTCTGTTCCCATCGGCATATTAACACAATAAAATTATACCATGCATATAAAAAGGATTCCCTCGCTCTCCCATCCTTCCAGCGATCACCCCATTTGTCTGCTCACTTTTTCCTACTTACTTCTCTTCTTCTCTTTAGATCAGTCCATGGGGCTTTCATCCCCATCACTTCTCTTGTTCATGTTCCCAGTGGCCAAACCTAATGGACAAACCTAATGGACACTTCCTTGTCCTCTTCCTACTTTGCTGCATGGCAGAGTTTAATACAGGTGACCATTTCCTCACCCTTGAAACACTGTCTTCACTTGGCTTCCATATTACTACAGACTCTGATTTCCAAACACCAGCAGAAATTTCTGGCCTCCTTTATTCTATCCTCTTCCTTTTCCATACTCTCGATACCGGAGTCTTGAGACTCAGTCATCAGACCTCTGTTCTTCTGTATCTTTACTCACTCCAAACTTCAAATCCCATGGCTCTAAATACTGCTGGTCATAGCTTAGAAGAATGCCCATGGATATAGTAAACAAACCCCCAAGTTACAGTAAATAAACAAATTTATTTCTTATGTAATAGCTCAATGCAGAATTTTTCTAATGTATAAACTGTTATTTAGTAAATAACCAGAAATCTTATAACCAAAAGATTTTTGTATAATCTTCTTTCTCTCTCCCTCTTAAACTTCTACTTCCACTCCAGACACTTGACTTTTTGAATTATTCCTTGTTAATTGAAGCATCATTACTAACATCGACACTATGATTATAGAGGCATGTGGTCTCACATGAGCATGTACTTATCAGCAGGCACAAGCTACGTGCATTACATAAAGCTTTGATAGTTGGAGAATTAGACCACACATAAATAAGTAGCTCTACTGGAAAATAATGTTGTTTGATCAGGGACAGCCAAGTTAGTAGATCAATACATAAAAGCTACTTTAATTCATGGCAAGGCCAAAGCTCCTGTGAATGAATATTCACATCCATCTGATACTCTTACAGTTTTGCCAATTTCACAGGTATAAGTGGAGCAGAAAGAGCACAAGAATTTCAAACACATTCATCTGGAAAGCAGAGATTACATAATGTTTAGGAAAAATCACCTGAGTTCAGACGGTATAAATTTAAAAATTAGCTTAGCAGCGGAACAACTATTTAATCAATTTATTTCACTATATAATAATGATGATAATAATGAAATTTTTACGTATGCCAGTCTTCTACATGCTCTCCATATATTCATACATTTAATCCTTACAACAATTCTAAAATTTAAGGGTACTAAATCCTCATTAAACAGATGAGGGCCGAGGGACAGAGAGAATATGTGGTTTGTTCAAGGTCTACAGTGAACAACTTGTAGCATCAGGATTTAAACCCAGGCAATCCATCTCCAACGTGTGCAACACTGCTTCTAGAACATTAGGGCCATGAATTTCCAAAAGATAAGGAAGGATTGACATTTATAGAAGTTTTATGTTACCATTCCTGAGCTTTGCAAAATTGATATTTAATACTTATGAACAGCACACATTCAGTTATCTTCTATGGAAAAACGTCTTAAGAAAAATAAATAATCAGGCCATCTTCTAACTAATGGCAATATTTTAGTTGCTAGGTTAATAAACAAAGACAAAACCATCCATTGAAGCCCACAAATCTATGAAATGCTTTGTCACAAGTTAACCACTGAATTCTAGAAAGCTATGGGATGTTTAATCACAGATTAAACCACTGAATCTGAGCATTATTTTAAATTATATTATTAAAACAGCAAAATACAGAATACCACACATTTCCTATCTCGATTACAAGGAAAGATTCTATTTACATTTCTATTTCCTTATCAGGGAAAGATTTGATCTAAATTTCTATTTCTGGCAAAGAGTAAAAACAACTATGAGGCAGTAGAGCAGAGTGTTAAGAGAACTGACTGAAATGGAACAACGACCCTCATTCATTAGCCAATGATGCTGCCACCACCACAAATTCCACAGCCAATGTTGTCACTGAAACCATTCTCCTCAGGCTTGGTTTTCCTATCTTGCAGACAGTAAAGAGAAAATAAAATTTTGTTTAATTATTCTTATTTTAATTGTATACTTGCAATTGTAAGTCTACAATTGCAATAGCATTCTTGATTAATTGCAACTGTATTCTTATTTTAATTGTAGACTTACTCATTTTAAGACTAAGTTATCCTGTTCAGGACAAAGATCAGAGTGGCAGATGGAGTATTCTAGTCTAACGTACTTTTTGCCCCGTTATTTTAAAACTACTTGTGTCACTTTTCTAGAAGGCTTGTTGGTATCCGGTGGATTTCAGGCAAGCCTGTCCCAGTTCTTCTGTGGACAAGGCCCTGTGATGCAAATCATGGTCTGATCACTCTCACAGCTGGACCACTTCTGACCTCACCGTCACTGGATCTGATATATTAAACACCTCATGCACGACATTTGCTAGGTTCTCATCTGGATAGAGTTAAACTTTGGGTCCTCTCTGAAATATAGAAAAATTTGAAGGGAATACAGACTGAATTGAATATTACTTTCTCACAATAAAGTAAGTTGTCAATAATTCTCAAAAATTTCTAGAAAATACTGAAAAGTACAAAGAATTTTAAAAGTCATTATTATTGGTTCTACCAATAAGAAATTATCCCATATGGCTTTTTTAGTCTAGTCAATATACTTGAAATCACACTCTATTTCTATATTTTTCATTATAAATGTAATTTATTTTTAGATTACTAAATTTACTTGTAAAAATATTGGCAATGCCACTATCACATTTCATTATTTTACAATATTTTACTTAGTTCTTTCATTGTTTTTGAACACCTAGTTTACAAGTTTTCATTAGTGTGAATAAAATTGCAGTGAACATCTTGAATATAAATAATAGTCCTTTTTGATTTATCTTTAGTATTAATGAATAGTATGGAATTAAATCAACAAACTGAACATCTTTGCCTTTGTAAGCTTTTTGATATGTATTGTAAACCTGTGTCTAGAAAGGCTCTGTACCATCATGTATTCTCAATGAGAAGAAACAAAAGTCACCCATCTACCAAAGCATTATCAATTTTATGCATTTCCTTGATTATATTTCACTGATTTGATAAGTGAATGTGGTATCTCACTTCATGAATTCAAATTATTTTGATTATTCCCAATGAGAAATGATTTTTCATTTTCTATTACTAATATCTCACTATTTTATTGATCCTCCAGAGAGTCTTGTCTAAGATATGTTTACTCAGTCCATTCTTTTCTTCTATTTTCTAATTCTTTCATTTCAACTCTAATTTCATAGTTTCATCCTGCCTGTTTCCCTTGAGCCTTCCGGGGTTTTTTCTTTTCTAAATCTTTGGTTTGAAAATCAAAATACAAGATATACTTGTTTTTTCATGTCAATATCTTATATCTGATCAAATACTTTAAGAACGTATTTTTTAATGTTTGCAATTTAGGTATTTTCAATTTAACCTTTATCTTTAGTTTATTTCATTCTAGCCGTAAAATATGACTTCTATAATTTCTACTGATTATTTCTGGAAATATTTCACAAGTGTTTTTCACCAACTCCTTATTGAGATCAAAAATAATCACTCCCATTTTCTCACACCAAATGTTTTTACTTCAGTGTATGTCTTGGTGTTAGTAATTACGTATTTCTTAGCTCATTCACTTTCTTATTATGTCTCACCCACTATGCTCTGTAAAGATAGCAATCATGATGCCTTCTTTGATCATCATTGTATTTCCAGAACCTAGATAAGGTTTTATTTTGGAAATCAGTGAAGTGTGAAAAAGATCCATCAGTGAAATGTGAAAAACATCCAAGGACTGGTGGTGGGAGTAAAGGCAGGGAAAACTAACACATCCAAAAGCTTGCCTCAAGAAAGTCAATGTTAGACATGAGTGAGTGATATTGACATTGCTTGTCTTCCACTTGGTTCAGACAACTTAGGGGAAAAGGCAGATGGCTAGAACATCTTCCTATCAACTTTATAACTGGGTGTGCTATTTCATTTCATAAGGCAAATTGTGCACAGGTCATGGACTGATTTTGTTGTTTGCTTTTTCTCTCTTTGTGTGTGTTGTTGATGATGAAGTTTTGTTGAGCTTTTTTCCTTTTTTATGTTCTCCAGCCTATAAACCTTCCTTTTAAGACTGGAAATCAGTAACTACTGTAAATGGGGGAATAAATTCCACTTATGGGGATTTTAAGGATCATTCCAACCAGCCACAGAAATTATGCTCAGGGAGGCATAGGAAATTACAAGATTTATTATATTTACAAGTACTAGAGACAGGAGGCAAGGCACACCACACCAGCAGTTATATGGGAGGAGCTCCAGGGGAGCAGGATCAATCAAGCAGGAAGCAGTTGGAGAGCCTACAGAGGCCGTGAGGATGCGAGGGCAAGTGCCTTTATTGAGGGTTGGGATTAAGTACAAGCAAAAAGCAGGAGGAGATTTTATTTTTGTGTTTGAACGACACTAGGTCATAGGGGAGGTCAAGATAAGGAATTTGTGGCAGGGACCAACCTTATCAACAGATGTACCTAGTTGTTTGACAGCTCACAGCCTGTTTGTGGGGATATTGAGGAATCAGGAATACATGAAGTTATAAAAATTTATAATATAGTAACCTGTGATAATAGGTTATTGATGCAAACTTTTTAAAACATTAGGTATATTTTTCATTAGTTTTCAAGAGTTCTTAAATATTTCGATTCAGATTTCTCTGTTTTATTCTGAAATCTGGGTGATACTTCTTAGACTTGAAGTTTTTATGCTGTTGGGGTAAGATTTAAGTTAATGCATTTGTTCTCTAATAAACACACATCAGTGAAAACACTCTGTTGTCTCTTTATTCAACAGCTTCCACAAGCACGTTATTATCTATGAAAATTGGAAAACTCATTTAATTTGACCTGTGAAAAATTTTCTACAGTGGATGAGGTGTCGTTTCCTGTTATCACCCTTTATTTGTGATGCTCCTGGGAATAAGTTGACCTAGGAATATAATTTTCAAACCTCTCTTCAAAGAATCACTGCAATTACTAATAATAATGACAAAACAAGTCTCTGAATGATAGACTTTTTTCCTAATGGTGCATATTTCTTGTTATACAGATTGATATTATCATCTTTCCTAAAGAATTATTGCTGAGCTTCAAGATCCATCATAAGCATCACTCCTCTGGTTTCCATCTTCCTAAAGTAGAATATGTGTCCCCTCCCCTGTTCTCCCATCAAAAACTATTTATTTTTTTCATGTAACTATTATCTTTTTTTCACATTAGACTGTAATTACTTGTTCACCTGTCAATCTCGCCAAGAAAATTTTGAACTCCTTGATAACAAGTCTTCACATAGCCACAGTGCCTACCATAGTGCCTAGTACATAGCAGCACTCAATAAATATTAGTAATATATGGGAAAGGAGAAAAGAACAGAAGGATAAAAGAAGGAGAGGGAAAGGGATGAAAAGTAGGATGACTATAGAAATAGTCAGAATCAAAGTTTGATATAAGCACAGGAATGTGTGTGTACACATGTGTATGTCACATGTGTGCATGTTTTTTGGCAAATAGGAATGAGATCATATGGAACAAATTAAAATCACAAAAATGTTGATGCTTGCTCAGTCTTCTCAAGCTATATTGTAGAGGTTTAAATCCTCGTCAAAATATTTTCGTCCTTTCTAGAGACGCAAGTTTTAATGATATCTGCCTCACTACTGTACCTTATTTGCTTTCTTTTTCTATCTCACCAACCCTCTGAAGAAATGAGTAACACTGAATGCATATTTTGTAAGTGCATGATAAATATCTGCTGAATAAATCCATGAGTGAATGAATGAATACTTAACAATGATAGAACACCTAAAGCATAAAGTAAAAACTAAGATCTGATTTTCCTACTCAGAATTTTAAAAATGTACTTGAAATACGTTTATTCCTTAGTGAAGTGATGGTTAATATTTCAGTAGTGAGGACTGATTTTCTAAAACTTTGTTAATTAGATATGGACAAATTCACAGTAATTGTCCTTTATGTTCAAAGTAGAGTCTGTTGACAGCCATGTCCTGGTCTATTCTAGACTAATAACTTCCTAGTCACCGGTTTGGCTTTGCTGTCTAAAAAGCAAAAGCTTTGTTAATTAGCAAATGCAAATAGTACTGGATTGACTCTACCAAATTAGATTTTGTTGACCTGCCAAAGTGAATTTATCATTAGCATTTATTAGGTATATACACACACCAAAAACAATTGCTCTAATGGGCTTTAGCATTCCAGATTTGTTCATGGTATCCTCTTTTCACTCAAGTATAGTGTAACTGAAAAAAACAAAACTTTAGAGTCGAAGGCCTGTGAACATATTTCAGCTCTTCACCTTTCAACTGTAGGCTCTGCAAATATTATTTAACCTATCTAAGTCACAATATTCCAGTAAGAAAATGGTAGTAATAATGCTTTTGTTATAGTATCATTATGGCAGTCTAAGTAGATCATGGAAAAGCCTGCTTGATTTGTATCTCATAACATGCCTAGTGTTTGTTATATACTTGGGAAATCTTTTTAAACAGAACTAATAGGATTAATTTAGGACCACTACTATCAAAACAGTTTTGAAGTTAAAGAAGGTATGCTGGCTAGATTCATGAATTCATTTATTTGGTATACATTTATTGGGAGAACTTCGAGAGACCTGTACAGTTGACCCTTGAACAACATGGGTTTGAACTAATCAGGTCCACTTGTACACAGATTTTCTTCCACCTCTGACACCCCTGAGACAGCAAGATCAACTCCTCCCCTTCTTCCTGCCCCTCAGCCTACTCAATGTGAAGACAATGAGAATGAAGACCTATATGATGATCACCTCCACTTAATGAATAAATATATTTTATCTTCCTAGTTATTTAATAACATTTTATTTTCTGCAGCTTACATTATTATAATAATATAATATGAAATACACATAACAAAAAATATGTGTGAATTGACCATTTCTGTTATTAGTAAGGCATCTGGTCAATAGTAGGCTATTAATAGTTAAGTTTTGGGGGAGTCAAAAGTTAAACAATAATTTTCAACCACACAAGAGGTCTGTATCCCTAACCTCAGGTTGCTCAAGGGTCAACTGTATAAACACTGAGATATTATCTCTGTCTTCCAAAGGGTTATGATCCACCTAAGGAGATAAAATACATGCATGCGTGACTACAATACTATGTAAGATATGATAAAGTTAGATTTTAAAAAGTGTTTTCTGCAGTTATATAAAAATATCTTCCCCAAATTAGTCTATTTGAACAACTGATTGCAATTATTCATATACATATTTTTTTCTTTTTGAGACGGAGTCTCGCTCTGTCGCCCAGACTGTAGTGCAGTGACGTGATCTCGGCTCACTGCAACCTCTGCCTTCCAGGTTCAAGCAATTCTCCTGCTTCAGTCTCCCAAGTAGCTGGAATTACAGATGCCTGCCACCATGTCTGGCTAACTTTTTTGTATTTTTAGTAGAGACAGAGTTTCACCATGTTGGCCAGGCTGGTTTCAAACTCCTGACCTCAGGTGATCTGCCAGCCTCTGCCCCCCAAAGCACTAAGATAACAGGTATGAACCACTCCTCCCGGCCACTCATATCATTTTTTAAACACACATTGTCACTGTAATTGCTATCAAAATTGACTTCCCAAGTTACACTAAGAACTACTATAATACTTCCCATTGTAATAACAATCTTCCTTTATAATTGGTAGTTTTTACAGCTATTTAAAAAGCCAAAATTTGCAAGGGTATTTTCAGCAGCTTCATTTTGTTAGTAAAGATGCTTCTAATTCATAAAACAAGCACTACTGTAACAGTAATTAAAAAGGTATCTAGGTGGGGTGTGTGTGTGTGTGTGTGTGTGTGTGCTTCCCCAGAGTCAAAGGAATTCCATGATTCATGAAGGAAAGAGATACATGTTAGTGCTGGGATGTCAGGCAACGACTTGGAAACTAGGCCTTTTGTTACTGAAATAAATGAAAGAAAAACTAAAATGGAAGGAATGATGAAAAATAAAGAATGGAGGCCGGGTGTGGCGGCTCACACCTGTAATCCCAGCACTTTGGGAGGCCAAGGTAGGCGGATCACTTAAGGTCAGGAGTTCAAGACCAACCTGGCCAACAGGGTAAAACCCTGTCTCTACCAAATAAAAAAAAAAAATTAGCCGGATGTGGTGGCACGCACCTGCAATCCCAGCTACATGGGAGGCTGAGGCAGGAGAATGGCTTGAATCTGGAAGACGGAGTTGCAGTGAGTTGAGATTGTGCCACTGCATTCCAGCCCAGCATTGGGTGGACTCCAGTTTGGGTGGCAGAGTGAGATTCTGTCTCAAAAAAAGTAATTAATTAATTAATTAAAAAGATGAATGAAAGCATGAGGGTGGTGCATAAACTAAGAATGAATAGACAGTAGTGTAGTAGTACCAGCTGAAAGCACACATGTGATTGCTAAATGTGTGAACTCAGATCTGAGAGCTTAAGGCAAACTGAAAGACGCTTTGAGCTTTATAAACGACTGCCAATATGCCACATTAAAATTTTGAACTTCTGTAAGACCCGAATAATTGTCCCCAAAAGACTGCTTCATGCCTTAGTTGTGTCACTATTATTTAAAGATATTTTGCTAAATTCTGTACTAAGTATGAGTAGTCACATTTATCACTATTAACTAAGCAACTAAAAGTTGTGCTATTACGTATTGGGTTTTTTTCCTAAAACAAATTTACTATGTAATTTCTGCTTCTCAGGAAGAAACTAGACTATTATTAATCTGTGACAAGCTCTTGTGCTTTGCTGAGGAGTGTAATATTTTAGTTATTCTCTTTACCATTCCCCAAAATGCCACTCACTAGCTCTATGAGTTCATGCAAGTAATTCAGTTCACTGAGCCTCCTCCGTGTCTTTTCTGCAAAATGGAAATAATATCTGTGTTTTTAAGTTTGAGATAATATATATATATAACTGGGAATAATACATACATAAGTATCATTATTATTAATATTACTACTTTTTGCTGTTTATTTTCTCTCATTGTGGTAAGAGCACTTAACATGAGATTTTTCTCTCAACAAATTGTTTGTGTACATTATTACTGACTACATGCACAGTATGGTGCAGCAAATACCCACAGCTTATTACCTTGCTTGACTTGTAATGCCCATTGATTAGTAACTCCCTATTTCTCCTTCCCCCTTGTTTGCCATTTCTTTACCCTTCGCTTCACTTACCATTAGAAACAGCTGTCTGACCACTCTCTACAACTTTGGAGGGCATCATGCTGCATATAATTACAAACCAGAGTTCCAGAGGAAAGCACTTTACAAATTGTAAAGTTCAATAAAATGCAAAAAAAAAAAAAAGAGAGAGAAGTAAACTTCTTAATAAATTTTAGTACCCCCGGTACTCTGCAATAAATAAAAATTTAAATCAATATCTTCTCCCACACAAAAAAATAAGTTAAATAAATCTATGGAAGTGATCACACGCTCGAGCTATGGAAAGACAAAATCAGCCCTTTGCACCAATTTAATACACGTTTTAAAGCCAAAATACACAAACTCTAATCTAGAGGGACAGTAGCAAGTAATTTCAAGTTATAAAAAAGCTCTAAGCAAAGGAAAAGATGACTTTAGATGCCACAAAAAGTAAAATAAAATGAATAGAGAACAATTTTGATAAAATGCTTACTTTTTTATAATAAACGGAGAAAGAATAGTTCTAGGATTGAAATAAAGTGTTTTTATTTGTGTGATGTCTACAACTGTGTTTAATGATACTGAACACCTTAATTGTGGACAGTTCCCTCAGAGAACCAATCGATTTTCCTGTACATACATTATCAAAAGACGCATTTGCCTCTTAACAGCAGTTGATACAGAAGGAGGTATATTCCTCCCGCAATATTATGAGGAGCTTTTTGGCTTTATTTCCCTTTTACCAGTTATAAGCCTGTGCACTGAAAGGCAGCATTAGACAAGATGCAGGCATATTGCTAAGAAGCTAAAAAATAAAGTTGGTAGGCAATAATAGCATATATATGGGGGGGGAGCTTGAAGCAAGCATATTAACAAAGAAATAATAATGAAACATAACAAACACTGCTACTGTCTCTGAAAGGGAAGTACAACATGTGCTGTGGAGCAGCACCAAACAAATAAACAAATCCCCTGAAAACAAGGAACTCTTCCCAAGAAATATTAATACACAACATTCAGATATACAACATACACAAGAAAATACAGCAAAGAGATCTTCTGTATTCTGATCACCAAGGCCTGCTAAAGGCTCACTTAATTAGTCTCATTTCAAAGGGCTTCTCCTCCAAAGCACATATGGATGCAATGATTACCTCTTATATCAGCACTGCTTTCAGGGCAGGGCAATTTCTTACCAGCACAAGCACTGCCTCTCAGGCGCATGCCTCATTCCCCCGCCACAGGTTCTGCTTCCCCACAGCCTCTCCTCCATTGTACTACCTAGCAATAGCTGCTGTCTACCACTGAGGAAGTAAAAGAGATATTAATCAGTTTCCACCAAGGCCTCGCAATTTCCTCTACTCTACTCAGAAGAGGGCTGCAAGAGAACAGAGTCATCAGAGAGAGAAGGCAGCAGCAGCGATAAAGTAAGATTCCTAACTGTGCTGACTTACACTCCTCTCTGCAAGGAACTGAGGAAATATTCAAAGAGGAAACTGTGGCTTCTATTTAGGAATTCACCTTAATGCACCTTAGCAGAACCTTATTCCAAAAAGAGGACTTGCCATTGAGTACCTACATCAATAATCTCCAAGAGAAAATGGTCACAGGTTTGCAACACTGAATACAATGGGTAGTATTCATTTTGCCACCTGTATGATTCCTAATTCTGTTACTGGGCATTGACAACCTCTGGGGAAAGCAGGGGCACATACATACAAAACACTGTGAGAAAATGGTTCCCATTCTTATGGGTGTAATTCCTATTACAGAAATTCTGTCATTATTGCATTATGTTAAAAAAAAAAAAAAGAGAGATACAATTGGGCCTGTCATGAAACAGACATAATTCACAGTAACAATGGCTAGTTCTCATTTTCATTGATTCATTAAAAATTACATTTATTGAGAGTCTTCCATGTACCAGAATATCAGAATCTATTACTGATACTGTTCGGCTCTGGGTAAAACACATGCACGTACTCACATATAAACCGCTGTGAGACAATGCCCTCCTGTATGATATGTATATAATTCCTATTATATAAATGCTAGCATTATTCTAACATATTAGAAATAGACATATCTGGGTCCGTCAACATAAAGATATAATTCTTTGTGAAGAGAGCCAGATCATTCATCCATTCATTTATTCAGAACTATTTACTAAGAGCCTTTGATCAGCCCAGAGCAGCATGTGTTCCTAGAGAATACAATACACAAGGTCAAAAATAATACCCACTTTCATGGAGCTAACAGTGCAGAGAGATGGTCCGAAATTACATCAGCACTGCTATTCATGAGGGTAAGTGCTCAGAGGGAGGAAGTGAAGGGCACCGTGGCAACACCTAGGTTGGTGAGGATGTCTGAAAGGACTTCCCTATGCACCGGATATCTGGTTTAACAGGCAGATGGGTTAGGTTCCAGCAAAGGGAGAAGCACATGCAAAAGCCCTAAGCTAGGACAAAGAGAGTGACATTTTTAAGGAACAGAGAGAGAATGTAGGAAGGCAACACTAAAAAGTGATCAGAAACGAGGCACAACACGTCAGCGGGGGTCAAATGAAAAATTATCCCTTGATATGGTGTGTGAATTTTATCTCAAGGGCTACTGGACTAAAGGAAGTATTCTAATCAGGTGAATTAGAAGATCAGATTGGTGGTGCGAGAAGGGAATACATTTGAAGAAGGTGACCCTGGAGTGGAAAAGATCTGGTGTGAAGAGTCTTAACATAGTTATTGTCAGTAAATGAGGGTGGCTTCAGCTTGAGTAGTTATAGCAAGAATACTAGAAGTCTTTGGAGAGGCAACTAGATGGCCAAATCAGCAGAGCATGGGAAAATATGGACACAGAATATAAAGGGGGAGCAGAGTCAATGTTTTTACCCATATGAATTGGCAACTGGAAGAATGGTGAGACCAATCAATGAGAAAGTAACACAAGAGGAGATGTAGGTTTAGGGGACCAAGACAGGTAGGCTGTATTTTAAAGTTGTTGAATGAGGATGCCTACAAGACTTCTAAATAAAGATATCCAAAAATCAAGCAGTTATATGGGTCTGGAGTTCAAAAAGGGGTCTAGGCTCAAGATATAAATTTGAGAGCAATCAGCACTTATCAAGTATGCAACATCAAATATGCAGATTGTGCAAAGCAAAAGAGAAAAAAAAGGAAGCCTAAAGAACATGAATGTTTTTAAGAAAAGAGATAACCACAGAGGCAATGAAAAGTAGTTTTAGAGAAACCAAGAAAAAACTGTTTCCAGAAAAGAGAAGTAATTTGTATTGTCAATTGCTGTTGACCTACCAAGAAAAATGAGAACTATGTCCACCCTAAAAGAAGAAATATCTAATGTCGGTAGAATCAGTTCTAGTGAGTGGTTACATATAAGCCAGAAAAAAATGGGTTAAGGGATAAGCTAAAAATGGAGGCATGATGGTGACTTCTTTTATCAGATGTTTACAAAAAGAGATATTTTTTTCTGAGACAAGATGTTAGGACTATAAAATTAACCTAGGTAAGAAGTAGATACTCTTCTCAACAAGGACTCTGACTCTTATCTTTGAAAGTATTCTCCATAGGTATCTTGTATTTCTATGTCTTAAAAGTAGAGGCACTGACTGCCCTGTTCTTAGACATTCTTCAAGGATGTCTGCTATACAAACATCCTTGAATGACAGAAAGAATATCCCTCTTCACGGAAAGTGGCAGCCATGCTTAATGACATTTAAAAGATATCTGAGTTTCCTAAAGTCAGGGTTTCTCTTGCACAATATAACACACGTCATATGCAGGTATCACCTGGCTCTCTTTACATCTCCTTGTGGAAACTTGGGTTCAGGTATCTGGCACAAAAAAACACCGTTACCCTGGTTACTGCTGTTACTATGAACAATACAAGGTCCTGTCCAAGAAGACTCAGGTCTTCTGCCAGCATCCTAGAAACTGCTTACAAGTAAGTTAAAATCTGATTCTTCACAGTTCTTGACATTTTGACCATTTGCACCATTGTCCTGGCATTGCTCAGATCTTTGACTTTTCATGACTAATGCCATCTAAAAAGCCAGAGTTAAAAGTGCTACTGTAAAGAGAAAAGGCATATTGTTTTATGTACTATTCTCTCAAAAATATATCGTCAATTCCAATGTAAGCAGCAGTATAAATTAGAAAAATGAGACTGCATCCTGCACACTACTGACAAGCTTACAGGGTAATATTTCTTAGTTCTGCATTTGAGCACATCACTTAAGAGTGCATATTTCCTGTTTATGTTCACTCCACATACATACACACAGTGAGAACTGCAGTGCTGTCACTTTTATGCCAGGTTACCTATATGACACAGACATAGGATTCTGGTAATAATTTCTGAATGATAATGTTCTTTGGAATGCATTATAATTTTTTAAATAATGGTGTCTAATGTAAACAGGTTTATTTTTTTAAAAAAATTCAAATATAACAGACTCCTCCTAAAAAATCCCATGGAATCCAACTATGTCTTGAGTGAAACACTGACTGGGTGAATTAAGCATGGCTTGAATTGATGTCATTTATGCTAGCTGAGAGCCTAATTAGTTAAAGTCATCTAAAGTCTTCTCTTGGTAAATTAAAATCCCTCAATAGCTTTTAATAGATTGAGTTCTATTAATAGATATTATAGATTCTGCCAAGCTCAAAATTACAGAAAATAAACAGGTCATGTTGACCTGAATTGCCTTAAATGTTCAGCAAACAAAATGCCATGAAAACAAAATATAGCAAAACACACACACACACACATACACACATACAGAGAGAAGAAGTACGTGTATGTATTTAGCTCAATAGAACATAACAATCAGAAAAAACTAGTTGTGTTTAAATCATAAAGAGCAGATATTACCAGGGAAAAATTAATAAGATATTTCTATTTTTTTAATGTCTATTGAGATCATCGTCATGAAGATGTTCTCTATCAGATAGGGCTTGTATCAGGTTTGACAAGGAGAGATGAGCTATCTAGTAAATACTTCATACTAACAGTAGGATGGAACATTTAAAAAATCATATTAAGCTCCTAGAAACCCTGTATGTCATCATTGCCAAAAGCATTATGTCCTGAATAAGTAAATTTTCAAACACAGGTTTGACTAAAGGTAATGCAAACATCCCTCCAAGGAGATGTCACAGCTCAGGAGCAGACACAACGAGGAAACACAAGATGTTCAGTTCTTATTATTACAAATGCTCTTTTGGAACATAGTAGTTAAATACCATAAATTTCTGCTCAGTAGAGAGTCCAGGCAGATTCTATAAGTGTTGAGAATATAACAATCCTGGATTATTATTAATGGCTATCTGAATATAGCATTTAACAAACAATATTGCCAAAATAATTACTCATCTTAACATTTTGTAGCTTCCATTTATTATAAACATGCTATTATGTCAGTAGGTGAAAATTTTTATAGGTAATCAAATGTCACCTCTTAAAATGCCCTCAGCTCTTTCTAAACTCTAATATAGTATCTTCCAATTGATCAGTATAAGAAACACTTAATGATCACACTTAAGGCAGGTAACATGTTGAAAACTGATTCCAGAGATCTAATGGGTTATTGAGAAAGCAATAGCTCTACTGGCATCTCTTTTAGAAAATTATTGGCTTCAGTTCACAAAACACCGAGAAAAGGATAACCTAAGGATGACATTGATATAAGCTTCCATTCCATTTCACCCATGACAGTCTCAAGTGGTCCAATTATCTAGTATGTGTGTGCCAATAAGTTAAAATCTCTGCCTTGTTGGATTGAAGGGAAAAGCAAAGTTGCCAGCTTCTGCTTCAGCCGAAAGTATAGTCTGAAGAAGCACACCAAAACTATTAAGCTTCCTAAGTTTATTCTCTAAGTAGCTGAGCATTCCAATTTGTTTCTTCCCACTTTGCCCATCTGTTTCATCATCTTTTCATCAGATAGCACTATTCTGAGTAATGGCCAAATATCACTGGGTTCATCCATTTGCATTGCTTTAAAGGAAAACCCGAGGCTGGGTAATTTATAAAGAAAAGTGTGTTATTTGGCACATGGTTCTGCAGGCTGTATAGACACAGCATCAGCATCTGCTCAGCTTCTAGTGAAGCCTCAGGAAACTTATGATGAGACGTAAAAGGGTAGCCACTGTATTACATAGTGAGAGAGGAAGAGAGGAAGAGAGGAAGACAGGGAGAGAGAGTGGGAGAGAGGGGGCAGGGGGGAGGTGCGCTAGGCTCTTTTAAACAATCACCTCTCACATGAACTAACAGAGCAAGGACATACTCATAACAGGGAGAAGACACAAAACTATTCATGAGGGATCCCCCATACTCAAACAATCCCTACCAGGTCCTACCTCCAACATTGGGGATCACATTCCAATATGAGATTTGGAAGCAACAAATATGCAAACTATACTATTTCACCCCTGATCCCTCAAATCTCCTGAGCTTCCCACATTGCAAAATACAATCATTTCTTCCCAATAGTTTCTGAAAATTTTAACTCAATCCATTCTAGCATTAACTCAAAATTCCAAAGTCCCATCTGAGACTCAAGGCACCTTCCTTTTATCTTTGAGCCTGTAAAATCAAAACCAAGTTATTTACTTCCAAGATACAATGATGGTACAGGAAGTCGGTAAATATTCCTCTTCTAGAAGAGAGAAATTGGCCAAAAGGGCAACACATGACCCCATACATGTCCAAAGGCCCCATGCATGTGCAAAACCAGGAAAGACATTAAATCTTAAAGCTAAAAAATAATCATTAAAAGATTAAATCTTAAAGCTAAAAAAATATCTTTGACTCCATGTCATGCATCCTGGGCACACTGGTGCAAGGAGTGGGCTCCCAAAACCTTGGGTAACCCTCCCCCTGCAGCTTCCCTGGGCACAGCCTATGTGGTAGTTCTCATGGGTTGGAGTTGAGTGCTTGTGAATTTTCCAGGCTCAGGTGCAAGCTCCCAGTGACTCTGCCATTCAGGAATCTGGAGGAGAGTGACTCCATTCCCTCAACTCCACTAGCCCACATTTGGGACTCTGTGTGGAAGCTGCATTTCCCTTTGGCACTTCCCTAGTAGAGTCTCTCTGTGAGAACTCTATCCCTCTTGCAGGCTTCTTCCTGGGAACCTAGGCTTTCCCATATGTATTAGTCCATTTTCACACTGCTGATAAAGACGTACCAGAAACTGGGCAATTTACAAACAAAAGAGGTTTAATGGACTTATAGTTCCATGTGGCTGGGAGGCCTCACGATCATGGCAAAAGATTAAAGGCACATGTCAAATGGTGGCAGACAAGAGAAGAGAGCTTGTGCGGTGAGACTTCCCTAATTAAAGCCATCACATCTCATGAGACTTATTCACAGTCATGAGAACAGCAAGGAAAAGAACTGCCCCCATGATTCAATTACCTCCCACAGAGTCCCTCCCAGAACACATGAGAATTGAAAATGAGATTTGGGTGGGAACACAGCCAAACCATATCATTCTGCCCCGGCCCCTCCCAAATCTCATGTCCTCACATTTCAAAACCAATCATACCTTCCCAACAGTCCCCCAAAGTCTTATTTCTGCATTAACTCAAAAGTCTACAGTCCAAAATCTTATCCAAGACAAGGCAACTCCCGTCAGCCTGTGAGCCTGTAAAATCAAAAGCAATTTAATTACTTCCTAGATATGATGGGGGTACACGCATCGGGTAAATACAGCTATTCCAAATGGAAAAAATTGGCCAAAACAAAGGGGCTACAGGCCCCATTAAAGTCTGAAATCTAGCTGAGCAGTTTCGAAATGATCCCCCTTGACACCATGTCTCACATCCAGGTCATGTTGATACAAGAGGTGGGCTCCCATGCCTTGGACAGCTCCACCCCTGTGGCTTTGCAGGATACAGCCCCCTTCCTGGCTGTTCTCATGAGCTGGCATTGAGTGTCTGTAGCTTTTCCAGGCACATGGTGCAAGCTGTTGGTGGATCTACCATTCTGGGGTCTGGAGGATGCAGGATGGTGGCCCCTTTCTTACAGTTCCTCTAGGCAGTGCCCTAGTAGGGACTCTGTGTGGAAGCTCCAACCCCACATTTCCCTTCTGCACTGTCTGAGCAGAGGTTCTCCATGAGGGCCCCTCCCTTGCAGCAAACTTCTGCCTGGGCATCAAAGCATCTCCATCTAGCCTCTAAAATCTAGGCAGAGATTTCTGAACCTCAATTCTTGACTTCTGTGCACCTGCAGGCTCAACACCACATGGAAGCTTCCAAGACTTGGGGCTTCCAGCCTCTGAAGCAACAGCCTGAGCTCTACCTTGGTCCCTTTTAGTTATGGCTAGAGCAGCTGTGATGCAGGGCACCAAGTCCCTAGATTGCACACAGCAGAGGGACCCTGGGCCTGGCTCAAGAAACCATTTTTTTTCCTCCTAAACCTCTGGGCTTGTGACAGGATGTCTGCCACAAAGGTCTCTGACATGCCCTAGAGACATTTTCCCGATTGTCTTGGTGATTCACATTTGGCTCTTTGTTGCCTATGCAAATTTCTGCAGTCGGCTTGACTTTCTCCTCAGAAAATGGGATTTTCTTTCTGTCACATTGTCAGGCTGCAAACTTTCCAAACTTTTATGCTGTGTTTCTCTTTTAAAACCAAATGCCTTTAGTAGCACCCAAGTCACCACTTGAATACTTTGCTGCTTAGAAATATCTTCTGCCAGATACCCTAAATGATCTCCCTCAAGTTCAAAGTTCCACAGATCTCTAGGGCAGGGGCAAAATGCCACCAGTCTCTTTGCCAAAACATAATGAGAGTCATCTTTACTCCAGTTTCCAACAAGTTCCTCATCTCCATCTGAGGCCACCTCCACCTGGATTTCATTGTCCATATCATTATCAGTATTTTGGTTAAAGCCATTCAACAAGCCTCTAGGAAGTTCCAAACTTTCCCACATAATCCTGTTTTCTTTTGAGCCCTCCTGATGGATCCAACCTCTGCCTGTTACCCAGCTACAAAGTCTCTTCCACATTTTTGGGTATCTTTTCAGCAACGCCCACTTCTGATACAAATTTATTCTATTACTTTGTTTTCACACTGCTTATAAAGACATACTGAGACTGGGCAACTCACAAAATAAGAAGTTTAATGGACATATAGTTCCACGTGGCCGGGAGACCTCACAATCATGGCAAAAGGTAAAAGGAACATCTCAAATGGTGGTACAGAAGGGAAGAGAGTTTGTGCAGGAAAACTCCCCTTTTTAAAACCATCAGGTCTCATGAGACTTATTCACAATCATAAGAACAGCACAGAAAAGACCTGCGCCCATGATTCAATTACCTCCCATGGGGTTCCTCCCACAATGCATGATAATTCAAGATGAGATTTGAGTGGGGACAGAGCCAAACCATATCATCATACTTTTTCTGAAATCTACAGAGGATGCCAAGTTTCTTCACTGTTGTATTCTGAGACACTTAACACCACATTATATTCATCAAGGCTTATGGCTTGTGCCTTCTGAAGCAGTGGTGCAAGCTATACTTGGGGCTCTTTGAGCCATGGCTAAAGCAGCAGGGATACAGGGAGCAGTGTCCTGAAGCCACTCAAGGCAACAGGGCACTGAGCCTGGCCCACTAAACCATTCTTTCCTCCTAGGCCTCTGGACCTGTGATGAGAAAGGGAGTCTGAAATGTTTCTGAAATGCCTTCAAGGCCTTTTTCCCATTGTCTTGCCTGTTAGCACTCAGCTCTCTTTCAGCCATGCAAATCTCTCTACCAAACGGTTGCTCCACAACTTCCTAGTATTCCTCTCCTGAAAAGTCTCCTTCCCTCTCTACTACATTCCCTGTCTGCAAATTTTCCAAATTTGTACATTCTGTTTCCCTTTTACATATTTTCCAGATTTGTCATCTTTTTGCTCCTATATCTGCTCTAGGAAGTTAGAAACAGCCAGACTACCTCTTGAATGCTTTACTGCTTAAAAATTTCTTCTGCTACATACCTTACAGAATCACTCTTAAATTCAGTCTTCCACAGAGCACTAGGACATAGACACAGTGCAGCCAAGTTCTTTGCTAAGGCATAACAAGGGTGACTTTTGCTCTAGTTCTCAATAAGTTTCTCATTTCCATCTGAGACCTCCTCAGCCTGGCCTTCACTGTCTATATTTCTATATTTTGGTCACAACCACTTACCTAGTCTGTGAAAAGATACAAACTTTCATTTTTTTTGTCTTATTCTGAACCCTTCAAACTCTTCAAACCCTTGTCTGTTATCCAGTTCCAAAGCCACTCTCATATTTTCAGGTATCTTTATAGCAATGTCCCACTCCTAGGTACCAATTTTCTGTGATAGTTCATTTGTGTTGTTATAAAGTTCATTTGTGTTCCTATACCTACAAATAACGGAGGCTCAAAGCTCAGCAGGCTCTACAGGCATGGAACCAGCATCTGCTTTGGCTTCTGGTTAGTACTAAGGGAGCTTAAATCATGGGGGAAGGCTAGGGGAATCTGCTGTGTCATGTGCTGAGAGAGGAAGCAAGATAGAGAGAAAGAGAGACGGAGAGAGGAGGTGCCAGGTTCTTTTATACAACCAGCTCTCATTTGACTTAACAGAGGAAGAACTCACTAATACCCATGGAAAGGGGAGCAAGCCATTCATGAGAGATCTTCCGCCATTACCCAAACAACTCCCATAAGTCCCCACCTTCAACACTGGGAATCATATTTCAACTTGAGATTTGTAGGTGACAAATTTCCAAACCATCTGATTACCAACCCAGGACCAGCTATCAGAAAGCTGCTATAGTTTACTATTATACATTAATAAAATTTGTGTGTGTGTGCGTGTGTGTGTACATGTGGTATTTGGTACCATGGCATGGGTTTGGTGGTGTACACATAGAGCAAGAATGACAAACAAAATCTTTTTGTAAGTATAGAAAAAAGTTTATAGGGAGTTGGTTAACATGCCTGATGGAGAATCTCATAATTTTAAGCCTGAAAAATGTCTTGGATGAGTCATTCAGCCTATGCTCATCGCATCTTCCTCCAATTATAGTTATATATATATATATCCATGTTTTTAAATCTTCAGAAAATAACCCTCAATCATCTCATTATGATGTTTCACAAGTATTGAAAAACAAACATTTTTATACCAAATTCTAAAATCCTTCTCTACTACTTTATTTGCATACCCCCTTTTCCTGATCTCCAGAAAAACAGAAAAAAAAATCATCATTACCTTTAAAATATATTTGTATAGTAACTAATATATCTAAGTTATCATCAACACAGAGAGACAATATAATAAAAAATAAACTGGAGGTAAAGGTTAAAAAAAAGTTAAATTTTAATCACAGATTCAATAGCTGCTAAGAGAACCTGGACAGTGACAACCTAACTGAACTTTATTTTCTCAACTGTCACTTGGGGCTACTAAAGTTTCTATTAGTTATTATAAAGAGATGTGATTTCAAATAAGATAGTAGAAGTGGCAAAGTTTCTAAGGTCCTATAACACTTGTAATCTTCCAGCATAGCAACTGTGCATTATTCCAACCAAATATGTGTTTTTCATCTGCAAAATTATATTAAAATTTCTTCCTTATAAAGTTGTTTTTAAATTTCATCTATGGAACAAAATACAAAGTAACTAGTTCAGAGGGGCTGAGCAAGATGGCTGAAGTCTCCACAGACTATCATCCCCACACCGACCACTACAGGTACACAAGAAATTTAAGATCTACACACACACACACACACAAATACCCCTTTATAAAAATCAAAATCAATAAGCAATCATGGTACCTGGTTTTAACTTCATATTGCTGAAAGAAGCAATGAAGACAGAAAGACAGTCTTCAGCTGTTGATGCCACCACTCCCCTATCACCCAGCAGCACCTGCATGGTAGAGATAGAGAATCTGTGTGCTTGGTGAAGGAAAAGTGTAGCAATTGGGAAACTTTGCATTACATTAATTGCTGTCCTGTCACAGGAGAAAGCAAAACTGGACTGAACTCAGCTGACACCAGCTCATGTACAGAGCATTTACTACAGCCCAAATGAGAGGAGAATCACCCATCCCAGCAGTCAGAAGCTGAGTTCCACCAAACCTTGGAACTGCAGGCGAAAGTGCTCTGGAGTTCTAAATAAACTTGAAAGATAGTCTAGGCCAAAAAGACTGCAACTCCAAGGCAAGTCCTAGTGTTATGCTGGGCTCACGGCCAGTGGACTTGCATGGCATGTGACCTAGGGAGACACCAGTTGAAGAAGCTAAGGTAGTGTTTGTATCACCCTCTCTCAACCCCAGACAGTTCAGCTTGCAGCAATGACAGTGACTTTTTCCTTCTGCTTGAGGAGAGGGAAAAGTAAAGAGGACTTTGTCTTGCATCTTGGATACCAGACAGAGTTGGGAGGCTCCCATTATAAGCCCCAACTGGATGACATTTCTAGACACACCCTGGGCCAGAAGGGAACCTACACCTAGAAGGGAAGAACCCAGTCCTTACAGGATTTATCCTGCTGACTAAAGAGCTGTTGGGCCATGAAAATTATCCCCAGAGAGTATTCCACGGGCCTTGTGTGAGACTCTGAGATGTGCATGCTTGAGGTGAGACCCAGAACATTCTCAGCTGTGGTGGTCATAATGAGAGATACATTCTGCTTGAGAAAAGCAGAGGAAAACTAATGGAGACTGAGTCTTGCACCCTAGGTACCAGCTCAGCCACAGTGGCATAGGGCACCAAGTGATGCTTAGAGTCCCCTATTCCAGGCCTTGACTCTTGGATGGTATTTCTGAACTTGACCTGGATCAAAGGGGAACACATGGTGAGAACTAGGCCAGGCAGACTTCACCAAAGATGACTGAAGAGCCCTTAGGCCTTAAGTAAACATTGGAAGTAATCTGGCAGTAATTTATGTGGGCCTATGGTGGTGGTGGCCACAAGGAGAGGTTCCTCTGCCTGTGAAAAAGAGAGGGAAGAGTGGGAAGGACTACATATCATGGTTTGAGTACCAGTTTAGCCACAGTAGAATAGTGCATCTAAGGTTTTTGACTACAGTCCCTGGCTCCTGGATGGCATCTATGGACTCACCTGTGGACTGGGGAATCTTGCCAACCTGAAGGAAAGGACACAAGCACACCTGACTTCACCATCTACTGATTGTGGAGCCCTAGAGCCTTAGGTGAACATAGGCAGTAGCCAAGTAGAAGTTACAAAGGGCCTTGAGTGACACCCAGGCCTATGCTAACTTCAAGTCTGACCCAGCAAAGTCTCACTGGCAGTGACCACAGCAGGGGGCTTGTGTCACCTAACACACAGCTCCAGGCAGCTCAGCACAGAGAGACTCCATTTGTTTGGGGGAAAGTGAGGGAAGAGAACAAGAGTCTCTGTCTGACAATTCAGAGAATTTTTCTTTATCTTACCCAAGACAATCAAGGCAGTACCTCTATGAGTCCACAAGAGCCACAGCATTACTGGGCTTTTGTTGACCGCCTCAGATAAGGCTTAGATCATAACACCTAAGTTCCTTCAAATACCTGGAACACCTTACCAAGAAAGACATGTTCAAACAAGTCTAGACCACAAAGACTACAATAAACTTATAACTCTTCAATGCCCAGACACTGATGAAAGTCACAACATCAAGACCATCCAGGAAAACAAGACCTCACCAAAAAAACTAAATAAGGCACCAGGGACCAATTCTGGAGAAACAGAGATATGTGACTTTTCAGACAGAGAATTAAAATAGCTGTGTTGAGGAAACTCAAAGAAATTAAAGATAACACAGAGAAGGAACTCAGAATTCTATCAGATACATTTAACAGAGAGATTAAAGCAATTTAAAAGAATCAGGCAGAAATTGAAAATGCAATTGATATACTGAAGAACTCATCAAAGTGTTTTAATAGCACAATGGATCAAGCATAAAAAAATAATTAGTGAGCTTGAAGACAGCCTGTTTGAAAATACACAGTCAGAGGAGACAAAAGAAAAGAGTAACACAAAAAGATAAAGCATGTCTAAAAGATCTAGAATATAGCCTCACAAAGGCAAATCTAAGAGTTACTGGCCTTGAAAAGAAGGTAGAAAAAGAGATAAGGATGGAAAGTTTATTCAAAGGGATAATAACAGAGAACTTATCAAACCTAAGGAAAGATATCAATATTCAAGTGCAAGATGGTTATGGAACGCCAAGTAGATTTAACCCAAAGAAGATTGTCTCAAGGTATTTAATAATCAGCTCCCAAAGGTTAAGGATAAAGAAAGGATTCTCAAACCAGCAAGAGAAAAGAAACAAATAACATACAAAGAAACTGCAATATGCCTGGCAGTAGACTTTTCAGTGGAAACTTTACAGGCCAGCAGAGAGTGGCATGACATATTCAAAGTGCTGAAGGAAAACTCCTCTTATCCTAGAGTAGTATATTCAGGGAAAATGTCCCTCAAACATGAAGGAGAAATAAAGACTTTCCCTGGCAAACAAAAGCTAAGGCATTTCATCAACACCAGACCTGTCCTACAAGAAATGCTAAAAGGAGCTCTTCAATCAGGAAGAAAAGAACACTAATGAGTAATAAGGAATCATCTGAAGGTACAAAACTCACTGTCAATATAAATACACACAATAACACAGAATATAATATTGTACTTATGCTATGTAAATTACTCTTAAGTAGAAAGACTAAAAGATCAACCAATCAAAAATGTTATAACAACAACTACTTTTCAAGACATGAACAGTACAGTAAGATATGAGTAGAAACAGCAATAACTGAAAAAATAGGTGGATAAAGTTAAGGTGTAGAGTTTTTATAAGTTTTCATTTTGCTTGTATGTTAGTTTTTTGTTGTTTATGCCATCAATATTAAGTGATTATCAGTGTAGAATAATAGGTTATAAGATATTACTTGTAAGACTCATGTTAACCTTAAATCAAAAAAAATTCAATGAATACACAAAAAGTAAAAAGCAATAAATTAAATCATACCATCAGAGAAAATCACCTTCACTAAAAGGAAGAGAAGAAAAAAGAAAAGATGGGGGAGAGTACCACAAAACAACCAGAAAATAAATAACAAAATGGCAGAAGTAAATCCTTACTTATTAATAATGACCATCCAGGCATGGTGGCTCATGCCTGTAATCCCAGCACTTTGGAAGGCCAAGACAGGTGGATCACCTGAGGTCAGGAGTCTAAAACCAGTCAAGCCAACATGGCAAAACCCCATCTCTACTAAAAAAAATACAAAAAATTAGCCGAGAATTGTGGCAGGCACGTGTAATCTCAGCTACTCGGGAGGCTGAGGCAGGAGAATCGCTTGAACCCAGGAGGTGGAGGTTGCAGTTAGCCAAGATTGCACCATTGCACTCCAGCCTGGGCAACAAGAGCAAAACTCTGTCTCAAATAATAATAATAATGATAATAACCTTGAATGTGAATGGACTAAACTCCTCAATAAAAAGACATAAAGTGGTTTAAGGGATTTAAAAAAAGAAAAACAAGAAGCAAAGATTTGTGGCCTACAAATAACACACTTCACCTATAAAAACACACATTGTCTGAAAACAAAGGGATGGAAAAACATATTTCATATGAATGGAAACCAAAATAGAGGCAGCTGTAGCTATACTTATATCAGCCAAAATGTACTTCGTGACAAAAACTACAAGAAGAGACAAAGAAGGCCACTAGGTAATTATAAAGGGGTCAATTCAGTCAGAGGAGTTGACAATTATAAATATATATGCACCCAACACTGGAGCACCCAGATATATAAAGCAAACATTATTAGAGCTAAAGAAATAGAACACAATACAATAATAGATGGAGACTGCAACACCCCACTTTCACCACTAGACAGATCTTCCAGACAGAAAAATCAACAAAGAAACATCAGACTTAATCTGCACTATAGACCAAATGGATATAACACATATTTACAAAACATTTTATCCAATGGCTACATAATACACATTTTTTTCCTCAGCACATGGATCATTCTCAAGGATAGACCATATATTAGGTCACAAAACAAGTCTTAAAACACTCAAAAGAGTTGAAATAACATCAAATATCATCCCTGACCACAAGGAAATAAAATTAGAAATTAATATCAAGAAGGATTTTGGAAACTACATAAACACATGGAAATTAAACAATGTGCTCCTGAATGACCAACACATCAATGAAGAAATTAAGAAGGAAATGAAAAAATTTCTTGAAACAGTAGATAACAGAAACATAATATACTGAAACCTATGAGATACAGTGAAAGCAGTGTCAAGAGGGAAGCTTATGGCTATAAGTGCCTACATTAAAAAAAGTAGAAAAACTTCAAATAAACAACCTAATGAGACATCTTAAAAAACTAGAAAAGCAAGAACAAGCCAAACCCAAAATAGAAGAAAAGAAGTAACAAAGATCAGAGCAGAAATAAATGAAATTAAAATGAAGAAAATAATAGAAAAGATTAATAAAATGAAAGTTTATTTCCTGAAAAAATAAACAATACTGACAAACTTTTAGCCAGACTAAGAAAAAAGGAAAGAAGAATTAAGTAAATAAAATCAAAGAAGGGAAAGGAGACATTACATCTGACACCATAGAAGTTCAAAGGATCATTAGTTGCTACTATGAGCAACTATATGCCAATAAATGGGAAAATCTAGAAGAAAATGATAAATTTCTGGATATATACAACCTACCAAGACTGAACCATGAAAAAAATAAAACAACCTGAATACCCCAATAAGAAGTAACAAGGCCGAAGTCATAGTAAAAAGTATCCCAGCAAAGAAAAATCCCAGGACCCGAAGACTTCACGGCTGAATTCTACCAAGTATCTAAAGAAGAACGAATACCAATCCCACTCAAACTATTCTGAAAAACAGAGGAGAAAGGAATACTTCCAAACTCATTCTGTGAGGCTAATATTACCCTGACACCAAACTAGATAAACATACATCAGAAAACTACAGGCCAATATCCCTGATGAATATTGACGCAAAAATTCTGAACAGGCCAGGCACAGTGGCTCACACCTGTAATCCCAGCACTTTGGGAGGCCAAGGCGGGCGGATCACGAGGTCAGGAGACCAAGCCCATTCTGGATAACATGGTGAAACCCCGTCTGTACTAAAAATACAAAAATTAACTGGGTGTGTTGGCAGGCACCTGTAGTCCCAGCTACTCAGGAGGCTGAGGCAGGAGAATGGTGTGAACCCAGGAGGCGGAGCTTGCAGTGAGCTGAGACCATGCCACTGCACTCCAGCCTCAGCAACAGAGCGAGACTCCATCTCAAAAACATAAATAAATAATAAAAGTCCTGAACAAACTGCTAGCAAACTGAATCGAACAACACATTAAAAAGATCATTCATCATGACCAATTGGGATTTATCCCAGGGATGCAAGGATGGTTCAACATATGCATATCAACAGAATGAAGAACAAAAATAATATGATCATTTCATTTGATGCTGGAAAAGCATTTGATAAATTTCAACATCCCTTTATGATAAAAACCATAAAAAACTGGCTATTGAAAGAACATACTTCAACATAATGAAAGCCGTATATGACATACTCATAGGCAATATTATACTGAATGGGGAAAAACTGAAAGTCTTTCTTCTCAGATCTAGAACACAACAAGGATGCCCACTTTCATCAATGCTATTCAACGTACTACTGGAAGTCCTAGGTAGAGCAATTAGACAAGACAAAGAAATAAATCGCACTCAAACTGAAAAGGAAGAAGTCAAATTATCCTTGTTTTCAGATTATATAATTTTATTTCAGAAAATCCTAGAGACCACCAAAAAACTATCAGAACTGATAAAGAAATTTAGTACAGTTGCAGGGTACAAAAACAGCATACAAAAATCACTAGCATTTCTATACACCAACAGTAAACAATAGGAAAAAGAAATCCAGAAAGTAATCCCATAGACAATAGCTACAAATAAAATAAAATACCTAGGAATTAACCAAAGAAGCACAAGATCTCTACAATGAAAACTATAAAATAATAATGAAAAAAATTGAAGAAAACACAAAAGTATGAAAAGATATCCCATGTTTATGTATTGGCAGAATAAATATATGTCCATACTACTCAAAACAATTTACACTTTCAATGCATTCTCTACTAAAATTCCAATAGCATTCTTCACAGAAATAGAAAAAAGCAATTCTAAAATTTCTATGGAAGCACAAAATACCCAGAATAGTCAAAACTACCCGAGCAAAACGAACAAAAGTGGAAATCACATTACTTGACTTTCAATTATTCTACAGAGCTAGAGTAACCAAAACAGTAGGGTACTGGCATAAAACCAATGGAACAGAATAGAGAACCTAGAAACAAATCCATATATCTACAGTGAATTTGTTTTTGACAAGTTCCAAGAACATACATTGGGGGAAAGGACAGTTTCTTCAATAAATGCTTCTAGGAAAACTGGATATCCATATGCAGAAGAATGAAACTAGATTCCTATTTCTCATAATATAAAAAATCAAATAAAAATTGATTAAAGACTTAAATAAAGCCCACAATCTATGAAACTCCTAGGAAAAAAACATTTGGAAAACTCTCCAGGACATTGACTGGGCACAGATTTCTTGAGTAATACTCCAGAAGCACAGGCAATCAAAGCAAAAATGGACAGATGGGATCACATCAAGTTAAAAAGCTTCTGGACAGCAAAGGAAATAGTTAACAAAATGAAACAACCCACAAAATGGGAGAAAAATTTTGCAAACTACCAATCTGACATGGGATTAATAAGTAGAATATATAAAGAGCTCAAGCAGCTCTATAGGTAAAAATCTAATAATCTGATTAAAAATGGACAAAAGATCTGATTAGACATTTTGCAAAAGAAGACATATAAATAGCAAACAAACATATGAAAAAATGCTCAATGTCATTGATCATCAGAGAAATGCAAATCAAAACTACAATGAGATATCATCTCAGCCCAGTTATAATGGCTTGTATTCAAGAGACAGGCAATAACAAATGCCAACAAGGATGTAGAGAAAAGTGAACCCTTGTAAAGTGTTAGTTGGAACGTAAATTAGTACAACTGCAATGGAGAACGGTTTGGAGGTTCCCCAAAAAACTAAAAAACAGCTGCCGTGCAATTCATCAATCCCACTGCTAAGTATAATTAAAAGAAAGAAATCAGTACATTAATAAGCTATCTGCACTCTCATCTTTATTACAACACTGTTCACAATAGCCAACATTTGAAAGCAACCTAAGTGTCCATCAACCGATGAATGGATACACAAAATGTGGTATATATACACATTGGTATACTGTTTGGCCATGAAAAAAATGAGATCCTATTATTTGCAACAACATGGATACAAACTGAGGTTATTATGCTAAGTAAAATAAACTAGGCACAGAAAGACAAACTGCATGTTCTCACTTATTTGTGGGAGCTAAAAATTAAAACAATTGAACTCATGGACACAGAGAGCACAAGGATGGTTACCAGAGGCTGGAAAGGGTAGTGGAGTGGGTTAGGGGAGAGGTGGGGATGGCTAATGGGTCCAAAAGTAGTTAGAAGAAATAACTAAGACTGAGTATTTGATAGCACAAATACTTGTAACACAGAGGATAAATGCTTGAGGTGATGGATGCCTCATTTACCCTGATGTGATTATTAAGCCTTGCTTACCTGTATCAAAATATGTCATGTACCCCATAAATATATACACCTACTATGTAGTCACAAAAATAAATAATTAAAAATATTTTTAAAATGAAGTAGTTAACTCAAAAATCAGGTGTATAATAGATGCTCAATAAGTGTATGTAAAGCAGCCGTCCCAATACTGACTACATAATAGATGTTCAATAAACAGAAATCATTACTAAAAATAATATTAGAAGTGGTGGTATGTTACTACTAAACATTCTTTGCTTTATTTATAGGAGAAAATATTTGGAACAAAAGGTTTAGTGAACACCTTGCGTGCCAGGCATTTAACCGTTGATATCACATGTAAAACTCCAAGATGCCAAATAGTAGATACTAGTTTCCCTATTTTGTAAGTACAAAAATGGATGCTTGAGCAGGTTTTATACCTTGCCAAAGGCTCACAGCTCAAACTAAGTTATGCTCAATTCCAAAGTCACTTATGTTCAATTACAATCTTTTGCTTCCGAGAAGGTAAAACTTAAGACCCGTATTCTTAGAAAAGCCTGACTGGTATTGAATAAATATACATACTAGAAGATAGTCACTCTTCTTCTACAAGCTCTTCAACCTTTACAAGCTTTACAATTTTTAACTACCCTTTCAGTTTTTTAAAATACACTGAGGAATAGGAGAAAATTTTAATTTTATTTCTGGAATAGAACTTTAATATTTTGATTTCTCTAATAAATATTAAGAGTTATGGTAATGAATTCAATTAGAATTTCTTTTGTTAAATAATTCCATTACTGTAGGAAATGGTTTTTATTACAGAGAACTACATTTTCTTATATATTTTGACATATGAAAAATCTGTGTTTGCCACATCCTCTGTCTCCATATTGTCCTACTAATTATATTCCAAAAATGCTTCTCCCTCAAAATAGCTCACAATTGCTTTAAGAATTAAACAGACAAAATTCCCCCTGGAGTATAGCTTCTTGTGACTCTGCTGCTCTTTTAAATTTGCAAAAATATTGAGATTGAGATGTACATTCAAAGCTTGAAAGATTATGTCAGGACCACTTTCAACAAAAATAACAGACTTGGATCTGGTAATTCTTATTATTCTAGTATCACAAACAGCTGAAGTTTATCTGTATTATAAATGTTTCATATTTTTAATTAATGTGATGACATTTGTGTTCATTTTTTTCTTATTACTTACAAAGCCCTCACAGTCATAGATTGTTTTCTATCTTCTTTGTAAACTAGCCCAGTTCTTTATATATTTGCATATTATATGTGAATCCAGAAGTTTATATATGTACACATTACATATATACGTTATACTTATATATACATTATATATATTTATAATATATGGGATTATATAAGGAAATGATCCTTATATATTATATATATATAATGTATATACATACTTTAAGTTCTAGGGTACATGTGTACAACATGCAGGTTTGTTACATAGGTATACATGTTCCATGTTGGTTTGCTGCAACTCATCATTTACATTAGGTATTTCTCCTAACAGTATCCTTCCCCAAGTCCCCCACCTCACAATAGGCCACAGTGTGTGATGTTCCCCTCCCTATGTCCATGTGTTCTCATTGTTCAACTCCCATTTATGAGTGAGAACATGTGGTGTTTGGTTTTCTGTTCTTGTGATATTTTGCTGAGAATGATGGTTTACAGCTTCATCCATGTCTCTGCAAAGGAAGTGAACTCATCCTTTTCATGGCTGCATAGTATTCCATGGTGTATATGTGCCACATTTTCTTTATCCAGTCTATCATTGATGGACATTTGGGTTGGTTCCAAGTCTTCACTATGGTGAATACTGCCACATTAAATATATGTGTGTGTGTCTTTATAGTAGCATGATTTATAATCCTTGGTTCCAAGTCTTCACTATGGTGAATACTGCCACATTAAATATATGTGTGTGTGTCTTTATAGTAGCATGATTTATAATCCTTTGGATATATAACTAATAATGGGATTGCTGGGTCAAAGGGTATTTCCAGTTCTAGATCCTTGAGGAATTGCCATACTGTCTTCCACAATGGTTGAACTAATTTACACTCCCACCAATGGTGTAAAAGCATTCCTGTGTCTCCACATCTTCTCCCGCATCTGTTGTTTCCTGACTTTTTAATGATTGCCATTCTAACTGACACGAGATGGTATCAAATTATGGTTTTGATCTGCATTTCTCTGATTATCAGTAATGATGAGCATTTTTTCATAAGTCTGTTGACTGCATAAATGTCTATTTTGAGAAGTGTCTGTTCATATCCTTTGCCCACTTTTTGATAGGGTTGTTTTTTTCTTGTAAATTTGTTTAAGATCTTTGTAGATTCTGGATACTAGCCCTTTGTCAGATGGATAGATTGCAGAAATTTTCTCCCATTCTGTAGGTTGCCTATTCACTCTTCTGATAGTTTCTTTTACTTCATAGAAGCTCTTTAGTTTAATTAGATCCCATTTGTCTATTTTGGCTTTTGTTGCCATTGCTTTTGGTGTTTTAGTCATGAAGTCTTTGCCCTTGCCTATGTCCTGAATGGTACTGCCTAGGTTTTCTTCTAGGGTTTTTATGGTTTTAGGTCTAATATTTAAGTCTTTAATCCATCTTGGGTTAATTTTTGTATAAGATGTAAGGAAGGGATCCAGTTTCAGCTTTCTACATATGGCTAGCCAGTTTCCCCAGCACCGTTTATTAAATAGAGAATCCTTTCCCTATTGCTTATTTTTGTCAGGTTTGTTAAAGATCAGATGGTTGTAGATGTGTGGTGATATTTCTGAGGACTGTGTTCTGTTCTATTGGTCTATATATGTGTTTTGGTACCAGTACCATGCTGTTTTGGTTACTGTAGCCTTGGAGTATAGTTTGAAGTCAGATAGTGTGATGCCTCCAGCTTTGTTCTTTTTGCTTAGGATTGTCTTGGCTATGCGGCCATTTTTTTTGTTCCATATGAAATTTAAAGTAGTTTTTTCCAATTCTGTGAAGGAAGTCATTGGTAGCTTGATGTGGATAGCATTGAATCTATAAATTACCTTGAGCAGTGTGGCCATTTTCACCATATTAATTCTTCCTATACATGAGCATGGAATATTGTTTGTGTCATCTCTTATTTTGTTGAGCAGTGGTTTGTAGTTCTCCTTGAAGAGGTCCTACACATCCCTTGTAAGTTGGATTCCTAGGTATTTTATCTCTTTGTAGTAATTGTGAGTGGGAGTTCACTCATGATTTGGCTCTCTGTTTTTCTATTCTTGGTATACAGGAATGCTTGTGATTTTTGCATATGGATTTTGTATCCTGAGACTTTGCTGAGGTTGCTTATCAGATTAAGGAGATTTGGGGCTGAGAACTATGGGGTTTTCTAGATATATAATCATGTCATCTGCAAACAGAGACAATTTGACTTCCTCTTTTCCTAGCTGAATACCCTTTATTTCTTTCTCTTGCCTGATTGTCCTGGCCAGAACTTCCAATACTATGTTGAATAGGAGTGGTGGGAGAGGGCATCCTTGTCTTGTGCTGGGTTTCAAAGGGAATGCTTCCAACTTTTGCCCATTCAGTATGATATTGGCTGTGGGTTTCTCATAAATAGCTCTTATTATTTTGAGGTATGTTTCATCAGTACCTAGTTTATTGAAAGTTTTTAGCATGAAAGGCTGTTGAATTTTGTCGAAGGCCTTTTTTGTGTCTATTGAGATAATCATGTGGTTTTTGTCGTTGGTTCTGTTTATTTAATGGATTACATTTATTGATTTGCATATGTTGAACCAGCCTTGCATCCCAGTGATGAAGCTGACTTGATTGACCCACAAGTTTTTAATATGTATTTTAACTAGACACTTACCATTGCAATTTCTCAACAAAATATGTAATGGTAAACTATTCAAATGTAGTTTCACTACAAAATATCAATGGAAAATACATTTATAGAAACAATAGTTACATTAATAAATTAAATTCAAAGCAATTCTTTTGAGATCAAATAAAAACATCTAATCACTTGTTTTAATACCTAGTCCATAAAAAACTTGTAACAGAAAAAATAATTCCCCATTTCTAACCCCACCTAGCTGTAATTCAGCTGGCTCTTGAGCAAGGAATTCCATTGTCCAATCCACCCTCCCTTGAACTTGATTGAAACCATTCTAGGCTATTTCACCAACATGCATTATTGTTTCTTATGACTGCCCTTGGTTTGATTTTGTTTTATTTTCAATTACAACCTACTGCAATCTGAAATAGTCATTCTCTTTCTTTTTGCATCTAGTCAGATCCACTAAGAGAAAGAAAGAAGCCCAGATTCAGATTAACCCATTCAATCCAGTCATAGAATTGTGAACATTCTCCATGCACTCATATGCCCTGGAATTGTTGACTCACATAGATGTATGCATAGTGCTATGGCTAATAGCAACAGGGAATGACTCATGATCTGTGTTCCAATGTCCTGGAAATTTGAGGTAAGTTATCATTACCTCTGGTCACACACTTTCAAAAGACACACAGATTAAAATAAAAAACAGAATTGCCAATTTTTATAGATGAATATGTAGACAGTCTTATTCACACACTCACATAAATTTCTTCTGGGACATTCAATGAGGAAAACAAAAAGATATGATCTTTATACACACACAAAAAAGTAATAAATCAGGATGCAACATTCCAGAGTTATCTAAGGAGAAGTTGATATACTTGTGAAGAATTCTCTCTTTAAATCCCTATAACACTGTGAAACACTTTAATGACATCTATCATATTGTTTTGGATTATAGTTATTTACCTATTTATCCTACTCAGAGAATTATCTGTATACTTAACCAGGGTGAACAAGAGTCTTAAATTCTGAAAGTGGCTGGATTTCCAAGAGTTAATTCTCAGTGAGTTTAGGACATGAAGAGGAAACTAATAATTTCATAACAATGGGCATAAGAAGGAAGACAGAAAGTTGATGTCAAGACTGAGAACATACAAGAGAGATTTAGAAGGTGGAATCAAGTACATTTTCCTGAGACTCTTGCACTGGGGAAGGAGTCTTATATAGAGTGTCATTGATGTTCCCATGGGGAGACTATTACAGACATTGACACAGTGTTTGGACATTTTGTAGACTGTAAGCCTTTAAATGTAAAGGATGTTGTATGTCTGACTTGTCTTTCAGAGCAAGTAATTCCACTGTCCAATCCATCCTACCTCAAATGCCACCTCCTCTGTGAAGGTGACTTTGACAGATCCTCATATCAGCATTAATTGCTTGCTTTTCAGTGTTACCACAACATTTTGTTTATACCACTAGGATGGCCCTTGATTCTCTATTTTAGAGCAAAATGGTTCTTTTCTGCCTCCACCAATAGAGTTCCTTAAAGGCTGAAACCATATCTTATATTTATATCTACTGTGCTTTGCAACATGGAGCAGAAGCAATTCACAGATTCTTGAGAAGACCTGTCCACAGGTAGTAGAGACACTCAGCTAAGCCCAGCCTAGATGAGCTGACCTCTAGCCAGCTGATTGCTGTACGAGCTAAATGACTAGAGTTACACACCACTGAGACTTGTTTTTTGTTTTGTCACTATATTATAGCAACAGCAAATGGATTCAAAAGATAATAAAAATAATAACCAATATCTATTCTGTTGAACAACAATGTAGCAGGAACTATGTTTCAGGAACTATTTTACATGGATGACCTCATTTTGCCCTAAACCATCCTAAGAAATAGATGTTGCTTTATGCATATTTATTAATAATAAACTAAATTAAAAGTTAATACTGCTTTTAAGTAGAGAGACCAAGGGAAAAATTCAGACACTCTAACTCCACAAATTATGATTTTTGAACACTATGCTTTTCTAAAAGTATTAGAACATTGATGAAAATATTACTATAATTGCATATTACTATATGAAAATGATATTAAAAGTCAATGGTCTCTCCAATAAAGCATAGTGTCTGGACAAGTATCACCATTTAAATGTAAAATAGATCATTGACTGTATTTTTCCTGGCAAGTACCCTGTAATCCTTAGAGCAAGGCTTTCTGGGACAGGGTAAATTGAAGAAAGTGACTTAGATTTAAGGTAAGCTATCATATTTCCTACCCTGAATAAATTTTTACCTGTTCATGCTTAGGTTTGCCTACACACTGAGAGACTAATAGGTTTACAGAGCAGGATCATAATCTACCTACTCAAATAAAGAAATTAGAAAAGATGGCAAGACTGATGTACTTGTCCAGCCAAGCTAGAAGCAAAGAGACTGGATGAGCAGTCAGGCTCCAGTAGAGTGAATGTAGCAGATGATGCGACGTATTGCTGGGATTCCACCTACAGAACTAAGACTCTTATTCCTCTCACTCTCAGCACTGTTAGTAGTGTCTATGGTGTACAGTTCACAGTTGAGTCCTTCTCTGGAGATTGTTCTCCACCAAAGAGAGCTGCCTTGCCCATGAGTATGTCTTCTTCCAAGCAGCTGTGTCCAATGACTGACTGGTACAAAGGCCTGGCAATAATTTTGTCACTATGACCCCAAAAGTACAGACAACAGAAGCAAAAATAGACAGATGACATTGCATCAAACTAAAAAGCTTCTGTACAGTAAAGGACACAATCAACAGAGTGAAGACATAAACTACAAATGACAGAATATATTTGCAAACCATACATCTGATAAGGGGATTATTATCTAAAATATACAAGAACTCAAATAGCTTAATTATAAATAAATAGATTAATTAATTTTAAAAAAATAACCAATTAAAAATGCGCAAAAGACCTGAATAGACATTTCTTAAAAGAAGACATAAATGGACAACAGGTATATAAAAAACATTCAATATCATAAATTAGGGAAATGCAAATTAAAACCACAGTGAGCTATCCTATCACAAAAAATAATATGTCTTGACAAGGTTGTAGAACAAATAAAATTTTTATATACTGTTTATGGGAATGCAAATTAGTACAGCCATTGTGGAAAACAGTATGAAAGTTTCTCAAAATGTTAAAACTAGAACTACCATATGATCCAACAATCTGAGTGTGTGTGGGTGTGTATATAATGTGTGTGTGTGTGTGTATGTGTGTGTGTGATGGTTAATACTGAGTGTCAACCTGATTGTATTGAAGGATACAAAGTATTGATCCTGGGTGTGTCTGTGAAGGTGTTGCCAAAGGAGATTAACATTTGAGTCAGTGGCCTGGGGAAGACAGACCCACCCTTAATCTGGGTGGGCACAATCTAATCAGCTGCCAACATGGTGAGAATATAAAGAAGGTAGAAAAATGTGAAAAAAGAGATTTACTTAGCCTCCCAGCTTACATCTTTCTTCTGTGTTGGATACTTCCTGCCCTTGAACAACGGACTACAAGTTCTTTAGTTTTGAAACTCCGACTGGCTCTCCTTGTTCCTCAGTCTGCAGATGACCTATTGTGGGACCTTGTGATTATGTGAGTTAATACTCAATAAACTCATATATATATGTGTTTATATATATATAATATATAATAAGCATGTATATTTCATTAGTCCTGTCCCTCTAGAGAACCCTAACATAATATACAAAGGATACGAATATTCAGTACATCAAAGAGATATCTGCACCTCCACATTCACTGCAGCTTATTCACAATAGCAACAATAAGGAATCAATCTAAGTGTCCATCAATGAATGAACGGATAGAGAAAATGTGATATATATATATATAACTATTTATCAACCTTAAACAAGAAAGAAATTCTGTCATTTGTGACATCATACATGAACCTGGAAGACATTATGTTAAGTGAAATAGGCCAGGTACGGTAATACAAATACTGCAAGATTTCACTTACATGTAGAATCTTAAAAAGTCAAACTCAGAAATCAGGAGAAAGGTTTACTAGAGGCTGGGATGGAAGATATGTAGTTGGGGAAAACGTTGGTCAAAGGATACAAAATTTCAGTTAGATAGGAAGAAGTTCAAGAGATCTACTGTACCTCATGGTGACTATAGCTAATGGCAGTACATTGCGTACTTGAAAATGGCTAAGAGAATAGATGGGTTTTCATCACAAAGAATGATAATAATGAAGTAATGGATATGTTTAGTAGATTGATTTATCCATTCCATGTTGTATACATAGATCAAAATACTGTGTTGCAATCATAAATATAGACAATTTTTATATATAATTAAAAAAAAAAAAGTCCAAAGGCTCAGAAAACTTGCTTTGATTATGCACAACTCTGGTCCATTTCCACTATAGCACGGCCATAGGATCACGGAGGTTTCTTTGCCTATACATCAGTTTCAAATGTCTCTCTCCTCATCTTGCCTCCCAATTTGCTGTTCCAAATCTATCTTCTGTTCAACAATATATGCCATGGGCTCTGTTTCTTGGGAATCTAAGACACCGGGATGTGCTACTACATGGAGAAAGGGAGTATAAGGGAGTCCCATTTTTGTGCACAGGAAGGGGAAAAGGAAGTAGAAAGCATGGACCTCAGTCTTTAAGTCATAACATCCACCTACTAATAAACATGACCCAATAAATGCTGTGTCTTATCCATGTTGGAAACTCTCTACCAAAAGAAGGAGTGACTATGGAGGATGCATAATTGTTTTAAGAATACTCGAAGTGTAGAGAAGGTGTTTAGATAGAAGTTCTATCCTTCATTGTACAAAAGGAAAAATGGACAATGAAGGGGAATTATTTTCTCCCTTAAAAATTATTGTCCTTGAATTATAAAAAGTATGTATTTGCATTTTATGGAAAGCAGAAGATAATATTCAGAAAGTCTTTAAGGTTTTTAGAGCAAGTTATTTTTTAAACATTTAAAAACTGTAAAATAATTTCCATAATAGAAGTGGGAACAAGAAAATAATTGATTAAAACCAGCTAGCAATTAAAAATCAAGATACAGCAAGTCCTAATTAATAAAAGAATTAAGCTCTAAAAGTATAATTGTAAGGTCAATGTTTAAAATTGAATACACGTGTCCTTCAGAAATAATTTTCCAAGGTATCTTTCAGGGAGTTTGTGATACAATAGGATAGAGAGATAAGAAAATAGAAAGTTGCATAATAGATAGAGCCATGATTGGGTCTACTAAAAGGGAATGATTTTCCTCATTCCCATTGTTTCCATCCAGGTGGAAGGAGCTCAGTTACTCACACTTTTGGCCCCATATCCCTTTGCTTCAAGAAAGGTGGAGTTATTTAACCTAACTGATAAATTAAAGAACAGACGACATGTTCAGCTCAGCTTCATCTAATTTTTACCACTTGGAAGACACCAAGGTTTCCTCTGCTCCTCCATCCTGTAAGATAGCATACAAGTTCAGAGACCTGTATAAGTCTGGTTAATGGTTTGTGAGATCCATTTAGCAGGTCCATTTGGCTCTTTTACTAAGCCATATCCTTCAATTTAGCATCTTCCATATTATTTCTCTTATTTTGTACCCTGGACAATGAAGAAGAGGGATATTCATAATTTTATTTTAAAATTCCCTAAGTGTAAATCTTCTGGATCATGGGAGCATACAGAAGAAACATCTAAACCAATTTTGCAGGCGCAGGAAAGCTTTCCTTCTGAAGAAGTTTGACATTTTAAGTAGACCATAAAGGTGAATAGCTAAAGTAAGATAATCCAACGAGAGAGGATGGCATTAAAAAAAAACAAACAAAAAAGCAAAACAAAACAATAAAAAGCTCTGGGAGAGAAAAAAATTTATAAACATCATTCAGATCTTACTTTATTCAGAATTTTAGATTAGCCAACGTATTCTAAGATCTTATTGAGTGCCTCTAATATACCTTTCTTTTATTTATATCCTTTATTTTTCCTTATCCCACATTATCTTCCTACTCTATAATCTTATTTGTTGATTAAATTTTAATCATGCTTCTTTCAGAATTGTATCTGTAGTAATAGATGTCATTTTTTTTTTGGCTTAAGGCTATTCTGTTCTCAAATGTTAGACTCTGGTATATTCTCTTTTCTCTTATTGCTGTTGGCTTACCTATTTATTCAACACACAGATTTTCTTTAGACTGCCAAATGCTAGCTTACCAAATATCACCAATAGAACCTGGTAGATTGAGTTTATTATTTACCAGCACAAGAGAGAACACCATCTCTGCTGCACTATGGCTATGTCTCAGAGAGAAGATGGCAAAGCTAGAATTTACTGAGAATTGCAAGTTTGATTTAAGGCAGCTCTGTCAATGTGAGGCACTTGACTGGGACTAGGTTAGAACTATGATACTATGATACAATAGACTAAGATGGTGGAAACAGCAAACTAACATTTTGAGTACAGCACTTCTAAAAATCTTAGAGTTCTCCTCTTTTCTGGCCTGGGACCCCTCCTCAGGTTGCCCATGTTTTCCATGAACAAAGTGTGGCTTCTCCAGGGATAACTCCTTGTGATGGGGAGCGGATAGCTGTAGGCAGTACTGAGCAAGAAATCACCACCTGTAGACACATGCCAATCAATGCCACACCAGCTTTCTGGCCTGCATTCTCCATTCTCCTGTCCTCCCAGCCTTTGGTCCACAGGGGAGAAGGCAGTGAGTGTATGCATGGATGGGAAGCTGTTAAACACACCTACTCAGTGACCCAGCCTGAGGAGGCATAGCCTGTCTCTGAATTTCTGAGGGAACCCGTACTACCCAGGTGTCTATCAGATGTGGGAGTGTGAGGGTTATAGCTCTATCCCAGGAGCTTTAGGCTTGAGAAGAGCCAGACAACAGCCTTCAGTCCTGGTACCCAAAGGAAGAGGCCCCACCACACAGGAAGAAGAGGGTTTCAATGGCTGTAGTTGAAGTTCCAGCCTTGAAGCCAGAACCATCTAGATTCTATTATTGGAGCCCTCACTGCGGCATTTGAGACTTTGAACATATTTCTTCTTATGTCTTCAAGCCCAAGTTTCTCCATTTCTAAAGCAGGATAATGATACCTCAATTAGAGTCTTGAGGCTATTCTCAACTGTCTGCCTCCCTTTCCTGCCTTTTCTCTTGGACAGCAGACCCTGGGGCCTGGGCCAGGCCATACCTCTGCTTGGGGCTAGGGCTGCAGCTGCGGTAGGAGAGGGCCGGAGTGACACAGCACCTGAGTCAGTCAGGCAGGGCTGATCTTGCTGGGGTCTTGGCTGCAGGCAACTGTGATCTCCAGAATGGGACCTGGTGGATTCATGTCTTCAGTCCCTGTAATGGACTTGGAAAGACCTGAATCTGCTGTCATTCCACCCAGCCCAGCACCCAGTCCTACAGCTGTTCAAAGATGCCTCCTCCACTTAACCTGTCTTCAGTGGAATTTTCGCTTCTGAGAACCGTTCTCAGGGCTGGGAGCTACAAATGCTCTAAGTAAGAGCCCTGGCCTCAAGTAGGGGGCTCAAGGAACCTCTTGAAAAACCTTCAGTTCCTGCCCCAACTCCTACACACATTCAGTAGGTCTTCCTATTTTCTCTGAGCCTGCTTCTGTTTTCTTTAAAACTGGGGCAATAAAAGTATTTGACAAAGTTCAACATCTATTCATGATAAAACTCAATAAAATAGGTATAGAAGAAAATTTACTCAACACAACAAGGGCCATTTATGAAAATCCCACAGGCAACATCATACATAATGGTGAGGAGTTGAAAGCTTTTTGTCTAAGATCAGAACAAGACAAGATGCTCATTCTCACCACTTCTATTCAACATAATACTGAAAATCCTAGCCAGAACAATAACACAAGAGAAAGAAATAAAAGGCATCCAAATTTGAAAGAAGTAAAATTATCTTTCTTTGAAGATAACATAATTGTATATCTTGAAAGCCCTAAAGATTTCACCAAAAAAAATCTTACAACCAATAAACAAATTTAGTAATATTGCAAGATATGATATCAACATACAAAAATTAATAGCATTTTGTTTGTTTGAGATAGGGTGTCAATCTTCACCCAGGCTGGAGGGAAATGGTGAAATCATGGCTCACTGCAGCCTTGACTTCTAGGGTTCAATCAATCCTCCCACCTCAGCCTCCTGAGTAGCTGGGATTACAGGTATGTGCCATCATGCCAGCTAATTTTTGTATTTTTTTGTTGAGACAGAGTTTCAACATGTTTTCCAGACTGGTCTTGAACTCCTGGGCTCAAATGATCTATCTGCCTCTATCTCATAATATGCTGGGATTACAGGCATGAACCATCGCACCGGCCAATAGCATTTCTTTATACCAAGAATGATTTAGCTAAAAAGTAAATCAAGAGAATAATTACATTTAAGTTAGCATCAAAAAGAATAAAATACTTAGAAATAGATTTAACAAAAGAGGTGAAAAATCTGTACAATTAAAAACTGTAAAACATTAATGAAAAAATTGAAGAAGACACAAATAAATGGAATAACATCCCATGTTCACAGACTGGAAGAATGAGTATTATTAACATGTCCACATTACCCAAGGTGATTTACAGATTCAACACAATTCCTATCAAAATTGCAATGATATTTTTGCAGAAATAGAATAAAACAATTCTAAAATTTATATGGAAACTTTAAAAATCCCAAATAGTCAAAGCAATCTTGAGAAAGGAGAATAAAGTTTCTAATTTCAAAGCTATAGTATTCAAAACAGTATGGTGTATGGTGCTAGCATAGGAACAGGCACATAGTCCAATGGAACACAAGAGAGTTTACAAATAAACTCAAGCATATATGGTCAACTAATTTTCACAAGTGTGACAAGAATAGACATTGGAGAAAGGACAGTTTCTTAAACAAGTGGTGCTGGGGAAACTAGATATCACTGTGCAAAAGAATAAAATTAGACCCTTATATTTCACCATACACAAATACCAACTCAAAATGAATTAAAGACTTAAGTGTAAGACCTGAAACTTATAAAACTCCTAGAAAAAAAAATATAGGTGTAAAACTCCTTTACATTAGCCTTGGCAATGTCTTTTTGGATATGACACCAAAAGGTTAGACGACAAAAGTAAAAATAAACAAGCTGGCCTATATCAAATTAAAACACCACACAGCAAAGGAAACAGTCAACAAAATAAAAAATCAACCTCTGGATTGGGAAAAAAATATTTGCAGAACACATTTCTAAGCAAAAGCTAAATATCCAAAATATATTATATATGGAACTCACACAACCCAATGACCAAAAAACAAATCACCTGATTTTAAAATGGGCAAAGGACCCAAATAGTCTTCCAAAGCAGACATAGAAATGGTCAAAAGTTATATGAAAATGTGCTATTATCATTAATCATTAGGAAAATGCAAATCAAAACCTGGTATCTATTGAGTTCCCATTATATTTCAAGCAGTTTGAAAAGTGCTTAACATGCATTATCTCTTTTAGTTCTCATGACAATTCCATAAAGTAAATATTATTAGTATCTCCATTTCACAGGAAACTAAGAATCAGAACAATTAAAAAATATATAACTTGAAAGTGGCTAAACCAGAATTTGAAGTGAAGGCTTTTATCAGATTTCAGAATGTATGACATCTTTAAGGTCAAATATTACACTTCACTTGTTTATATATCCTAGGAATTATAATAGTGCCTAGTATACATTGGGACTTTAAGACATATTTATAAAGCAAGCACTATTTTTGATCATCAATAATACACTTCATCAATACTAGATCTTCAATAATATACTACAAAAAATACACTGGTTAAAATTAGACAAATATAAAAATGCTTATTTTTCACCTAAGTGCCAGCAGAAGTTTCAAACGAAGTTTGACATCTTCTTTATACAACATCAGGTTACACTGGCTGAATAGTTTGTCTGTAAGATGACTGCATCCTTTCAATTACATTTTACCCTACAATTTTATAATAAAACGTGTCAAATATGTGTTTTCCTTATCTGATGAAAACATAACCAATTAAAAATATTGAGACATAGTTTGCCTGGCACGGTGGCTCATGCTGTAATCCCAGCGCTTTGGGAGGCTGAGGCAGGCAGATCACAAGGCCAGGAGATCGAGATCATCCTGTCTAACATGGTGAAACCCCGTCTCTACTAAAAAATACAAAAAAAAAAAAAAAAATTAGCCGAGCATGGTGGCGGGCGTCCGTAGTCCCAGCTACTCGGGAGACTGAGGCAGGAGAATGGCGAGAACCCAGGAGGCGGAGCTTGCAGTGAGCCGAGATCGCGCCACTGCACTCCAGCCTGGGCGACAGAGCGAGACTCCGTCTCAAAAATAAATACATAAATAAAATAAATAAAATAAATAAATATGGAGACATAGTTGCTCTTGTCTCAAGGCAAAATACTTTGATTCTTTCTGGTTCTAAAGGCTGTTTTGTGCACAGAGCTTTTCATGCTGAGTTGAGATTATACCCTTTGCCTTTCGCAATTATAGAGAATTAATAACTGATTACATAAACTGAAATATCTTGTCAGATATGCAATCCTGTTTCCAAAGTAAAATGACAACCAAACAAACAAAATGCAAAGTAATACAACTCCCAGTCCAGGCTGGGTCCCAAGATATATTATACCCAGCAAATATCAAACAATATTTAACTAATAGACTTGTCAGGAAAGACAAACACCCCACCGGCGCTACCTTGTTAATAATGATCAAACTGTGACACCCATAAATTTTATTCTAAGGACTTTGTAAACTAATCACATTCCCTGTTCATTTCTTTCCTGTCTTGAGGGTGGCAGATCACACTGGAAGGTTATAAGGTATTATTTACATTTTGAAAGTCCTTGCCAAATGAAAATATGAGAAGTTGAATAGTTATCATCCCTTATAAATTATTGTAACTAGTTTTTCTATACTGAAAGAAGAGCGTTGACTGCACAGTGTTATAATGACATTAAAATTTGCTTATTTTAATTGTTTTACAACTAAGATACTGAACATAGCTATTAATAAGTAATTATACCATTTATCCTTATTTGTTTTCCCATGACATTCTTCTTTTATCTTGGGCAAATTTTACAAGATGAAGATGCAGAAATTCTTACCCACCTAACATTATTCTTATTCATGTTTTAGAGTACCCATCAAAAAAAAAAAAGAAATAAAAAAGTAAAAGGAAAAAAGCCTAATGAAAATAGCCTCTTCCAAAGGGAACAGATAATCCAAGATGTGAGTGTAGTACTTAGAAATTTTAGATACTTTCAAGTCAGAACCAACCACTGAATGACTCATTAGGCTTTAGTAGCTTGAAAGCCCTGGATCTTCAATATAACCTCTTAAGAACATGATGTGCCATCTATTTATTTATTTATTTATTTATTTATTTATTTATTACCCAAGTTTTACTATTTATTGTATATCTGATTATCTAAAATGATAGGACAAAAATAATTTGAGAAGTTTCTCTCTTCTTATCTATATTTATTAGTTGACTTGTATCATTACCCTCAAGTAAACAATAAATTTAGCAAGGTTAGGATCCTGAAGCCTAAAAAGATAATAATGCTTCCTTTGGAGCTTAATGCAGCATCAGAGAAGAACGTGAACACTGGAATGAAATGGTGAAGTGGTTGGCTACCTCATAAACCTATTACAATAACTTTTCACACCATAATCTTAGCATTTCACTTCATTCCATTGCAGAAAAGGAACGCATGGAGGGAGGAAACATGGGTGGAAGGAGGACTTCGATAAAAATTCGTTTATAAAAGAAAGCCAGTGATCTAATAAATAGTAACATAGATGTAAATCATGGCAAAGTCTTGTCATTACATCAGTAAATCTGAGGTGCTCTTTCATTTTACAGGTTGCATTAAAATAACCAGGTATACAACCTCTTTCTGAAGTTAAATAATAAATAATACATGCAGAATACAGAGAAGGGCAATGCATCAATGGTGTTACTTCCATGCACTTCAATGTTATCACAATTAAAGGTATCATCAATAGTTATCTGCCTCTGGTAAGAACCACTAAATTATTCACACTGTGGCTTTCATCTCCCCACCATCCTTCACACAATTACGCTTGCCCACATAAACAGATTCACCCTGCTTCCATGTAGCACCCTATTTTCCTTAGGCTTTTTTGAGAAACACTCTCAAAATGGGGATGGTAAAAACATATCATTTTCCCCTTTCCTGTTTGAATTCTATGATGTCCACCATTGTCAAAGACCCAGGACCTTGGTCATCTCTTCCACACAAAGCCTAGAATTTCATACACTCTACTGGCTTTAACTCTCACAAATAATGAAACCTTGACTCCCACTACGTCCTTGAAGTCTGCTAAGTCAATCAAATCCACTAAGACTGCTATTACCTCCTCTGCGGAAGGTATGCTGTATCCTTGTAATAATATGTTGGCTGTTTCAACATAATATGATCACACTAACAGCCTTTAAAATAAAAAATCAAAAGCCCTGTGTACTTTCTACCAAAGAGGAAGGAAGCTTACTCTCTTCCTTGCCTTTATGTTACTGCATTGTTTGGCTCTTCTAAAATGTCTGCAATATATTTTAAGCACCGATTAGAGTATTTTAGTGAAATAGCCTTTTCAGGTTGTATTTACTGTTTTCACCCTCCCTAGGATTCACATGTAAGACCACAAAGGAGTTTATTAGGATCAATTGGGGTGCCAGTGTTGTTTATGGTTGCCCCTCTCTTGTGAATACTCAACATGCAGTTGGAGGAACTGCCACATGTCAAAATCTCACCCTTTCTTCCCATTGGGTAATATTTTTCAAGAAGGCTCCATTTTGGCCAACTCATGCATTCTGCTAGTCAGGCCCACATATATATTAATCCTAAATGGGCAAAGGTTAGTCTCAAACTAAGAACTTTTTTACTACGCACAAATACATAAAAAGTTGTTATATTCTTTTGTTTCCTCCATTTAACAATGTTCTTGTCTTTACTCTATGTTCCTAATCAATAATTAACCCTAAATTGAAAGAAGGGAAGAAATCTGACAAGATGACAGAGAGAATACATGTAACAAAACAGTCAAAGAAAAAATATGCTAATAAGTCAGCCTCACTAATGTGAATAAATTATTTCCATGACCCTTTTCTGTAATCACTTCTGTCAAGTAATCACAATGTGCCCTAAAACCTGATAGTTAAATTAAAATTAGCAACTTTCATTGAGTGTTGCAGTAATTTCGTATTTCCAGTCACAATAGCATGATGTTGTATGGTTGCAGGGCACTCATTTGTTCATCCCTTCATTCATTTAACAGCATATGTTATATGCTTATTATATTCTGGATGAATGTGAATATAAGTAATTGCACTATCGCAGGTTAAGGGAAGATGAGCAGTTTGGACCAGAACCAATGGGAGTACAAAGGAGAGTGTCATCAATTCTGCTTGGTTGAGTCAGAGAAAGCTTAACAGAGGAGAATACACAAGAGGTTTGTTCTTGCAGGATAAAAGTCTTAGTCTATCAAGGGAACAGTAAGAAAGAACATTACAGACAGAACAAAAGTTTGTGCAAGATATGAAATAATGAAACTTGTCCAAAGAACCGTAAATAGATCCATATACTTGGAAAGCCTTAGAAGCTGCAGACTTTGGTGTCAGAAAAGCTGGATTTGAATACAGCTCCAACATTTACTGCTTTGGTAATTTTGGTCAGGTCACTTAATCTTCCAACACTTCTATTTTACTCATTTTGAAAATGAGGATAGCAATGGTATTCACCTCAGATTTTGGGGTATGGATTGAATAACATATGTTATTTTATAGAGTTTCACACTGCTTTTGGCATGTGGAAAATACCATACAATTGCAAGAAGTTGTCATAGTTGAAGCTGTCATCATGGTTGTTGCTGTTAACATAGGAAAAAAGAGGAGATAAAGTTGAAGAGGATTATGGATATTCTGCTAAGACATCTGACACACACATTTTTAAATGTTAATTTAAAAGTTAATTTCATTAACAACATTTTTCAAAATTGAGTGAAATCCATCCTCAAACCTTAACATCCTTTATATGCACAACTTAAACTTCTAGTTATATTTCTATATCAACCTTCAATACTTTCACTAATCCCTTCCTTGACCCACATTCTTACAATTGTCAATTTACTGTTATGTTTAACCATGTAATTCTAAGCATTTTCCCAAGATGCAAAAATTAATTTTCATTTTCGTCTTCACTTGCAGTCATTGCTGTGAATAAGGAATTAAACTTTTAACTTGACACTTTCATCATAAAATGTCCCAGACCTCTTTTTGTCAATCTTCATTTTATTTCACCATACTCATTTGTTCAACTGATTAATAGTTAAGAAAACAGAAAAAATACTTTCATACACAGCTTTAATAGAACTACAAGGCTGACATAATTATATTAATTCATGGCATATAAATAGAGCTTTCATTATATATTGTCAAAAATCATGTTTTTAAATAAATGTTTTAAATAACTACCTAAAACAAAAATCATGTTTTAAATGAATGTATACAGATTATTTGATTCAAATATCCTGGTTTGAAAATTTATTAAAAAGCTATTTATGGAGGCTATCAGGAAGACATTTATGCATGAAAATGATTTTAGGTCTGAATAGCATCATGCAAAAGTATACATTTTTTACTATGTTTCAAAATAGTCATTTCCCTAATTCTCACCCATGATATATTTACATTGCCAAATTCCTCCTCCTGAACTAACAAAAAGTAAAAAAAAAATCAGACATAAAGATATTTAAAGAAAAATATATAATCCAAAGTAGTTACACTTTGTATGTATGCAAGAATACTACCTTTAAATTTTGCCCATAGTAAAATCATTTTTTAAAAATTATTTTTAAAATAACATTGTCTTGGGATTAAGAGGAATGAAACCTTAAATATTGAGGAGTATATAAAGTAAGGACATTTCATCATACTTACTGTGATATCATTCATATATCATAAAATTCACCCATTTAAATGATTTTAGTATATTAAATGATTTTAGTATATTAACAGAATTAGGCAACCAACCCACAATCTAAGTTTAAAACACAGATTAATCACTCCTACAAAAACCATGTACCCATTACAGACAGTCCTAATACCCTCTCCAGCCCTAGGCACCATTATCTATTTTCTTTCTATCAATTTGCCTGTTCTGAAAGTTTCATATAAATGGAATCATACAAATGGTCTTTCATAATTGGCTTCTTTCCCTTAGTGTAATGTTTTCAGGGTTCATTCATTTTGTATCATACATCAATAATTAATTCCTTTAATTCCTGAATAATATTCTTTGTGTGAATATAGCACAATCTGTTTATCCATTCATCAGTTGATAGATGATATGGTTTGACTTTAAACCCACCCTAACCTCATCTTGATTTGCAGCTCCCATAATTCCCACATGTTGTGGGAGGGACCCAAGGGGAGATAATTGAATCATTGGGGCAATTTTGTCCGTACTGTTCTCACAGTAGTGAATAAGTCTCATTCAATCTGATGTTTGTATAAGGGGTTTCCCATTATTATTTTTTTTTTTTGGCTCTGATTCTCTCTTGTGTGCCACGATGTGAGACATGCTTTTCACCTTCTACCATGATTGTGAGGCCTCCTCAACCATGTAGAACTGTGAGTCCATTAAATCTCTTTTTCTTTATAAATTATCCAGTCTCAGGTATGTCTTTATCAACAGCATGAAAATGGACTAATACAGTAAATTGGTATCAATAGAGTAGGGCATTGCTGAAAAGATACCTGGAAATGTGGAAGCAACTTTGGAACTGGGTAACAGGCAGAAGTTGGAACACTTTGGAGGGTTCAGAAGAAGACAGAAAAATGTGGGAAAGTTTTGAACTTCCTAGAGACTTGCTGAGTGGCTTTGATCAAAATGCTGATAGTGATATGGACAATGAAATCCAGGCTGAGGTGGTCTCAGACGGAGATAAGGAACTTGTTGGGAACTGGAGTAAAGGTGACTGTTGCTGTTTTAGCAAAGAGGTTGGCAGCATTTTGCCCCTACCCTAGATGTCTGTGGAACTTTGAACTTGAGGGAAATGATTTAGGGTATCTGGCAGAAGAAACTTCTAAGCAGTAAAGCATTCAAGATGCAACCTGGATGCTGTTAAAAGCTTTCAGTTTTAGAAGGGAAACAGAGCATTTGCAGCCTGATAATGCAATAGAAAAGAAAAACGTGTTTTCTGAGGAGAAATTGAAGCAAAAATTTGCGTTAGTAATGAGGTGCCAAATGTTAATCACCAAGACAATCAGAAAAACATCTCCAGGGTATTTCAGAGAACTTTCTGGCAGCACTTCCCATCACAGACCTGGAGGCCTAGGAGGAAAATATGGCTTTGTGGGCTGCATCCAGTGCCCCATTGCTGTGTGCAGCCTAGGGACTTGGTACCCTGAGTCCCAGCTGCTCTAGTCATGGCTAAACAGGGCCAAGGTATAGCTTGGGCCATGGCTTCAGAAAGTGCAAGCCCAAGCCTTGGCTGATTCCATATGCTGTTGATCCTGTGGCTACACAGAAGTCAAGAATTGAGGTTTGGAAACTTTTGCCTAGATTTCAGAGGATGTATGGAAACACCTGGATGTCCAGGTAGAAGTTTACTGCAAGGGCAAGGCTCTCATGGAGAACCTCTGCTAGGGCAGTGCAGAAGGGAAATATGGCATTGCAGCCCCCATATGGAGGCCCCACTTGGGCACTGCCTAGTATGGAGCTGTGAGAAGAAGGCCACCATCCTCTAGATCCTAGAATGGTATGTCCAACAACAGCCTGCACTGTGTGCCTGAAAAAGATGTAGACACTTGATGCCAGCCCATGAAAGCAGCCTGGAGGGAGACTGTATCCTGCAAAGTCACAGGGCCAGAGTTGCCCAAGACCGTGAGAACCCACCTCTTGCATCAGGGTGACCTGGATATGAGATATGGAATCAAAGGAGATCATTTTGGAGCTTTAAGATTTCAGACTTGCATGGGGCCTTTAGCCCCTTCATTTTGGCTAATTTCTCCCATTTAGAATGGGTGTATTTAACAAATGCGTGTACCCCCATCATATCTAGGAAGTAGCTGACTTCCTTTTGATTTTACAGGCTCATAGACATAATGGACTTGCCTTGTCTTAGATGAGACTTTGGATTATGGACTTTTGAGTTAATGCTGAAATGAGTTAACACTTTGGGGGACTGTTCAGAAGGCAAGATTGGTTTTGAAATGTGAGGACATGAAATTTGGGAGGGGCCAGGGAAGAATGATATGGTTTGGCTGTGTCCCTACCCAAACTCATCTTGAATGGTAGCTCCCATAATTCCCTCATGTTGTGGGAGGGACCCAGTGGGAGATAAATGAATAGTAGGGGTGGTTTTACCCATACTATTCTCATGGCAGTGAAAAAGTCTCATGAGATCGGATGTTTTTATAAGGGGTTTCCCCTTTTATTTGACTCTGATTCTCTCTTGTTTGCCGCTATGTAAGACATGTCTTTTGCCATGATTGTGAGGCCTACCCAGCCACATGGAACTGTGAGTCCATTAAACCTGTTTTTCTTTATAAAATATCCAGTAGTGGGTATCTCTTTATCAGCAGTATGAAAACAGACCAACACAATAAACACTTGAGTTGTTCCTATATTTTGCTTATGATAAATGATGCTATTATTACCACTTAGATACAAATTTTGCATGCATGTATGTTTTAATTTAACTTGGTATATACATAAGAGAAGCATTGTCATAAATTAAACACTATGCTTAACCTTTTGAGAAATTGCCAAACTGTTTTCCAAACCACTGTACCATTTTACATCCCCACCTGCAATGTGTGAAGATTTCAGCTTATTAATATTTTATTAATAAAAACTATCAGTGTCTGCTGGAATGAAGTATATCCCATCAGGACAAGTATTTTTGTAAGAATTCATTCCCTTATATTTTTGACATTTTCTAGAAGGGTTACTGACTTTGTGATGTGAAGTTATTGCCCATTCACCTACTTGTAACAGTCTGTCTTTGCTTATAGCTATCCTAGTGAATGTAAGGTGGTACTGCACTGCAGTTTTAATTTTTTATTCATCACTTTCTCTTACAATCCATTTTGTTTTTTGATGGGCCAGTAGATACATCATCTTTTATTCCTGATTTTAGTTATTTGAATCTCTCATTTTGTGGGTCTAAATTGACCAATGATAGTTTTTCAATACTGTTGGTCTTTTCAGGTAATCAACTTTGATTTTGTTGATTTTCTCCATTATCTTTCTATTCACTATTGATTTATTTTTCCTCTAATATTTATTATTTTTTTCCTTCTATTTTTCTGGGTTAAGCTTGGTCTTTTCTGTTTGTTTTTTAACGTGGAATGTTAGGTTGGTGATTTGAAATTCTTTTTTTTAATATAGATGTTTAGAGCAATAAATTTCCCTCTGATTATTGCTCTTGTGTATCCCATGAGTTTTCATACATTGTGTTTGTTTCTTTTCTTTTTCCAAAGGTGCTTTTTAATTTCTCTGGTGATTTCTTCTTTGAACAAGAAATTGTTATGTAAGACTATGTTGCTTAATTTCCATATGTTTCTGAATTTCCCAAATTTGCTTCTGCTATTGACTTTTTATTTTATTCCAATGTAGTTAGAGAACATATATTTTATTATTTCAATCTTTTTTAAGTTTAATGACACTTGTTTTATGGCCTGAGTGGTTAACATCCAGTAGAAAACTTACATATATGCAATCCACGTTTTAAAGAAATACTCTATTTTATAATTTAAATCAATGTAGTTATACTATTTGTAACATCATAAAATACTATTGTTACCTTTGATAACTTTGAATCCATTAATGCTTGTATACATGAATTAGAACTTAAATGCATAAATATCTATCCTTTCTAAATATATTTATTTTCATTTTATCCTTTTTGATTAACAAATAATAATTGTACATATTTATGGGTTACACAGTGAAGTTTCAATATATTTAATGTACAGTAATTCCATCAGGGTAATCAGCATTTCCATCATGTCAAGAATTTATCATTTCTTTGTGTTGGGAGTATTCAATACCTTCCTTCCAGCTATTTAAAACTCATTAAATAATAGACTTGACCATAGTCACCCTGAAGTGGTAAGTAACCCTACAATTTATTCCTCCTACCCAGCTATATTTTGTATTCTTTAACAAACTTTTTCCTATACGTCTCTTCCCCTACCCTTTTCAATCTCTAATATTATCTGTTCTACTTTTTATTTTTATGAGATCAACTTTTTTTTAACTTCCACATATGAGTGAGAAGATGCAGTGTTTAACTCTCTGTGCCTGTCTCATGTCACCTAACATAATGTCCTCCAGTTTCATCCATGTTACAGCAAACCTTTCTAAATCTAATGCTTATATCATCCTGTCCTTACACTTGAGATTATCTCTGTTTTCTTGGAGATATTGCCACTTTACCAGGAGTAGTCAGTAAACACTAATTTATTGCTTTTAAAAATAACTTGCCATTCTTCTCAGCACCACATCGCACTTACTCCAAAATTGACCACATAATTGGAAGTAAAGCACTCCTCAGCAAATGTACAAGAACGGAAATTATAACAAACTGTCTCTCAGACCACAGTGCAATCAAACTAGAACGCAGGACTAAGAAAATCAATCAAAACCGCCCAACTACATGGAAACTGAACAACCTGCTCCTGAATGACTACTGGGTACATAACGAAATGAAGGCAGACATAAAGATGTTCTTTGAAACCAGTGAGAACAAAGATACAACATACCAGAATCTCTGGGACACATTAAAAGCAGTGTGTAGAGGGAAATTTATAGCACTAAATGCCCACAAGAGAAAGCAGAAAAGATCTAAAATTGACACTCTAACATCGCAGTTAAAAGAACTAGAGAAGCAAGAGCAAACACATTCAAAAGCTAGCAGAAGGCAAGAAATAACTCAGATCAGAGCAGAACTGAAGGAGATAGAGACACAAAAAACCCTCCAAAAAATCAATGAATCCAGGAGTTGGTTTTTTGAAAAGATCAACAAAATTGACAGACTGCTAGCAAGACGAATAAAGAAGAAAAGACAGAAGAATCAAATTCACGCAATAAAAAATGATAAAGGGGATATCACCACCGACCCCACAGAAATACAAACTACCATCAGAGAATACTATAAACACCACTATGCAAATAAACTGGAAAATCTAGAAGAAATGGATAATTTCCTGGACACTTATACTCTTCCAAGACTAAACCAGGAAGAAGTTGAATCCCTGAATAGACAAATAGCAGGCTCTGAAATTGAGGCAATAATAGCCTACCAACCAAAAAAAGTCCAGGACCAGATGGATTCACAGCTGAATTCTACCAGAGGTACAAGGAGGAGCTGGTACCATTCCTTCTGAAACTATTCCAAACAATAGAAAAAGAGGGAATCCTCCCTAACTCATTTTATGAGGCCAACATCATCCTGATACCAAAGCCTGGCAGAAACACAACAAAAAAAAGAGAATTTTAGACCAATATCCCTAATGAACATCGCTGCAAAAATCCTCAATAAAATACTGGCAAACCGGATTCAGCAACACATCAAAAAGCTTATCCACCATGATCAAGTGGGCTTCATCCCTGGGATGCAAGGATGGTTCAACATACACAAATCAATAAACATAATCCAGTATATAAACAGAAAGAAAGAAAAGAATCACATGATTATCTCAATAGATGCAGAAAAAGGCTTTTGACAAAATTCAACAGCCCTTCATGCTAAAAACGCTCAATAAATTCGGTATTGATGGAACGTACCTCAAAATAATAAGAGCTATTTATGACAAGACCACAGTCAATATCATACTGAATGGGCAAAAACTGGAAAAATTCCCTTTGAAAACTGGCACAAGACAGGGATGCCCTCTCTCACCACTCCTATTCAACATAGTGTTGGAAGTTCTGGCTAGGGCAATCAGGCAAGAGAAAGAAATCAAGGGTATTCAGTTAGGAAAAGAAGAAGTCAAATTGTCCCTGTTTGCAGATGACATGATTGTATATTTAGAAAACCCCATTGTCTCAGCCCAAAATCTCCTTAAGCTGATAAGCAACTTCAGCAAAGTCTCAGGATACAAAATTAATGTGCAAAAATCACAAGCATTCTTATACACCAGTAACAGACAAACAGAGAGCCAAATCAGGAATGAACTTCCATTCACAATTGCTTCAAAGAAAATAAAATACCTAGGAATCCAACTTACAAGGGATGTAAAGGACCTCTTCAAGGAGAACTACAAACCACTGCTCAGCGAAAAAAAGGAGGACACAAACAAATGGAAGAACATACCATGCTCATGGATAGGAAGAATCAATATTGTGAAAATGGCCATACTGCCCAAGGTTATTTATAGATTCAATGCCATCCCCAACAAGCTACCAATGAGTTTCTTCACAGAATTGGAAAAAACTGCTTTAAAGTTCATATGGAACCAAAAAAGACCCCGCATCTTCAAGACAATCCTAAGTCAAAAGAACAAAGCTGGAGGCATCACGCTACCTGACTTCAAACTATACTACAAGGCTACAGTAACCAAAACAGCATGGTACTGGTACCAAAACAGAGATATAGACCAATGGAACAGAACAGAGCCCTCAGAAATAATACCACACATCTACAGCCATCTGATCTTTGACAAACCTGAGAGAAACAAGAAATGGGGAAAGGATTCCCTATTTAATAAATGGTGCTGGGAAAATTGGCTAGCCATAAGTAGAAAGCTGAAACTGGATCCTTTCCTTACTCCTTATACGAAAATTAATTCAAGATGGATTAGAGACTTAAATGTTAGACCTAATACCATAAAAATCCAAGAGGAAAACCTAGGTAGTACCATTCAGGACATAGGCATGGGCAAAGACTTCATGTCTAAAACACCAAAAGCAACGGCAGCAAAAGCCAAAATTGACAAATGGGATCTCATTAAACTAAAGAGCTTCTGCACAGCAAAAGAAACTACCATCAGAGTGAACAGGAAACCTAGAGAATGGGAGAAAATTTTTGCAATCTACTCATCTGACAAAGGGCTAATATCCAGAACCTACAAAGAACTCAAACAAATTTACAAGAAAAAAACAAACAACCCCATCAAAAAGTGGGCAAAGGATATGAACAGACAGTTCTCAAAAGAAGACATTCATACAGCCAACAGACACATGAAAAAATGCTCATCATCACTGGCCATCAGAGAAATGCAAATCAAAACCACAATGAGATATCATCTCACACCAGTTCGAATGGCGATCATTTAAAAGTCAGGAAACAACAGGTGCTGGAGAGGATGTGGAGAAATAGGAACACTTTTACACTGTTGGTGGGATTGTAAACTAGTTCAACCATTATGGAAAACAGTATGGCGATTCCTCAAGGATCTAGAACTAGATGTACCATATGACCCAGCCATCCCATTACTGGGTATATACCCAAAGGATTATAAATCATGCTGCTATAAAGACACATGCACATGTATGTTTATTGCAGCACTATTCACAATAGCAAAGACTTGGAATCAGCCCAAATGTCCATCAGTGACAGACTGGATTAAGAAAATGTGGCACATATGCACCATGGAATACTATGCAGCCATAAAAGAGGATGAGTTTGTGTCCTTTGTAGGGACATGGATGCAGCTGGAAACCATCATTCTTAGCAAACTATCACAAGAACAGAAAACCAAACACCGCATGTTCTCACTCATAGGTGGGAACTGACCAATGAGATCACTTGGACTCGGGAAGGGGAACATCACATACCGGGCCCTATCATGGGGAGGGGAGAGGGGGGAGGGATTGCACTGGGAGTTATACCTGATGTAAATGACGAGTTGATGGGTGCTGACAAGTTGATGGCTGCAGCACAGCAACATGGCACAAGTATACATATGTAACAAACCTGCACGTTATGCACATGTACCCTAGAACTCAAAGTATAATAATAAAAATAAAATGAAATAAAATAAAATAAAATAATAACTTGCTTTCCAAATTCTTCCATAAAATATCAAATATTTTCAAAAATTATTCATGGAGGAAATGTAAGAACAGCATTCAATGCTCTAAATTACACTGGTAGACTAAAACTAGTTTCATCCATATTTGTAACTCTATCTATAACCCTCTCCTCTACTCTCATCTATAGGCACATCTATGCTTAGCATGCAGTGTATATCCAATATGAATGTTGGCAAGTCCAGGGATACTGTTATCAACTGAAAAATATCTACAAGAGCCGAAGTTTTTCTCATAAAAACAGAGGAGAACTCTTTCTGAGTGTACACTTCTCACCAGGAAACATAAGAATTTGAAACTCCAGACAAATCCTGCAACATATGCCACTGAAGCAAACTATAACTTTCCCCAAAGAGAAGAAAAAGATCAATAGGTACAATAAGTTTATAATGTTATAAACTTTTCCCAAAGAGAAGAAAAAGAAAAATAACTGCTAAACAATAGGGTAGCCAGCAGAGCTTCAGAGGATGGAAAATGAACCTAATATAGAACTACCTAAAAATCAAGATGATGCAACTGTATAGAATAGAAAGACGGGCAGCAACTTCACATCACAAAGTCAGTAACCCTGATAGAAAATGAAAAGAATACAAGGAAATGAATTCTTACAAAAAAACTTTTCCTGATGAGATATATTTCATTCTGGCAGACATCAATAGTTTTTATTAATAAAATATTTATTCTATGTGCAGCACTGACAATTGTAACATACCTTTTACGTCATGCATTTCCAAATGTATCACAACTTGTTCATTGTTCACAAGTCACACTTTTAGTAAAAAACTCTTTCATTCTTTTCATTTCTGTTTTTCTTTTCTTTTTCAAGGTTTTATAACTATCTTTGTGTTCCATTTTTGTATTATAATCCATTTGGCCTCTTCCCTCCATTTTACTTGTATATTCTTCAGTGGTTTCTCCAAATTCTTATAATTGGTTCTGCAATTTTTATACTTCATAAAACTTTCAAACATTTGCTAAGTGAGTAAATACTCAAAACATATTAAATACTTTAAGAAAGTAAACACTGAGAAACATACATTTTACTTAAAAATGCTGGTATACTCCATATTAGCATTAAAAGACATGGTGCATATGTAACATATCAAGTATAGATATCCCAATCATGGTTTCAAAAAGATTAATAAACACTCAAAAATGTATATAAAGGATATACATCAGTTTTGTCAACATTTCTAAATCTATGGTTTTTACCTACTCATGAGAGTCTTTTGTGATTCTTGGCTGAGGTAGTGACATAAATATATACTCAGCTGAACCTTGAAGAGAAATAAAGAAAACAATTCTGTGGTTTTGGAGAAGCAGAAGTCGAATTATTAGTAGAGCCTTAAAGCAAACACATGGGACTAGAAATGTTTTTTCTGTTAAAGGAAGCTGCAGATAGATATTATGAGAAGTTTAGTGGATGATCTTACATGAATATAAGAGATTTTTGGTTGGGAGCAAGATGGCCAAAAAGGACCAGCTCCAGCCTCCAGCTCCCAGCATGAGCGATACAGAAGATGGTTGATTTCTGCATTTTCAACTGAGGTACTGGGTTCATCTCACTGAGGAGTGCCAGACAATCAGTGCTGGTCAGCTGGTGCAGCCCAACCAGCGAGAGTTGAAGCAGGGTGAGGCATCGCCTCACCTGGGAAGCAAAAGGGGGAAGGGAATCCCTTTTGCTAGCCAAGGGAAACTGAGACACACAACACCTGGAAAATCAGGTAACTCCCACCCTAATACTACGCTTTACCAAAGGTCTTAGCAAACAGCACATCAAGAGATTATATCCCACACCTGGCCCGGAGGGTCCCACATCCACAGAGCCTCCCTCATTGTTAGCACAGTAGTCTGAGATCTAACTGCAAGGCAGCAGGGAGGCTGGGGGAGGGGCGCCCGCCATTGCTGAGGCTTCAGTAGGTAAATAAAGTCACGAGGAAGCTCAAACTGGGTGGAGACCACCACAGCTCAAGGAGGCCTGTCTGTCCCTGTAGACTCCACCTCTGGGGACAGGGCAGAGTTAAAAAAAAAAACAGCATAAACCTCTGCAGATGTTAATGACCCTGTCTGACAGCTTTGAAGAGAGTAGTGGATCTCCCAGCACGGAGGTTGAGATCTGAGAATGGACAGACTGCCTGCTCCAGTGGGTCCCTGACCCCTGAGTAGTCTAACTAGGAGACATCCCCCACTAGGGGCAGACCGACACCTCACACCTCACACGGCAGGGTACACCCCTGAGACAAAGCTTCCAGAGCAAGAATCAGACAGCAGCACTCGCTGTTCAGCAATATTCTATCTTCTGCAGCCTCTGCTGCTGATACCCAGGCAAACAGGGTCTGAAGTGGACCTCAAGCAATCTCCAACAGACCTACAGCTGAGGGTCCTGACTGTTAGAAAAAAAACTAACAAACATAAAGGACACCCACACTAAAAACCCCATCAGTACATCACCATCATCAAAGACTAAAGGCAGATAAAACCACAAAGATGGGGAAAAAGCAGGGCAGAAAAGCTGAAAATTCAAAAAATCAGAGCACATCTTCCCCTCCAAAGGAATGCAGCTCATCGTCAGCAACGGATCAAAGCTGGACAGAGAATGACTTTGAAGAGTTGAGAGGAGGCTTCAGTCCATCAAACTTCTCAGAGCTAAAGGAGGAACTATGTACCCAGCACAAAGAAACTAAAAATCTTGAAAAAAGAATGGAAGAATGGATAACTAGAATAATCAATGCAGAGAAGACCATAAACGAACTGACAGAGAAAAAAACCATGATACGAGATATACACGACAAATGCACAAGCTTCAGTAACCAACTGGATCAGCTGGAAGAGAAAGTATCAATGATTGAAGATCAAATCAATGAAATGAAGTGAGAAGAGAAGTCTAGAGAAAAAGAAATGAACAAAGCCTCCAAGAAATATGGGATTATGTGAAAAGACCAAATCTACGTCTGATTGGGGTGACTGCAAGTGAGGAGGACAATGGAACCAAGTTGGGAAACACTCTTCAGGATATCATCCAGGAGAATTTCCCCAACCTAGTTGGGCAGGCCAACATTCAAATTCAGGAAATACACAGAACGCCACAAAGATACTCCTCGAGAAGAGCAACTCCAAGACACATAATTGTCAGATTCACCAAAGTTGAAATGAAGGAAAAAATCTTAAGGGAAGCCAGAGAGAAAGGTCGGGTTACCCATAAAGGGAAGCCCATCAGACTAACAGCATATCTCTTGGCAGAAACTCTACAAGCAAGAAGAGAGTGGGGGCCAATATTCAACATTCTTAGAGAAAAGAATTTTCAACCCAGAATTTCATACCCAGCCAAACTAAGTTTCATCAGTGAAGGAGAAATAAAATCCTTTACAGATAAGCAAATGCTTAGACATTTTGTCACCAACAGGCCTGCCCTACAAGAGATCCTGAAGGAAGCACTAAACATAGAAAGGAACAATCGGTACCAGCCATTGCAAAAACAGGCCAAAATGTAAAAATATCACAATGACAGGATCAAGTTCACACATAACAATCTTAACCTTAAATGTAAATGGACTAAATGGTCCAATTAAAACACACAGACTGGCAAATTGGATAAAGAGTCAAGACCCATCAGTTTGCTGTATTCAGGAAACCCATCTCACATGCAGAGACACACATAGGCTCAAAATAAAGGGATGGAGGAAAATCTACCAAGCAAATGGAAAACAAAAAAAGCAGGGGTTGCAATACTAGTCTTTGATAAAACAGACTTTAAACCATCAAAGATCAAAAGAGACAAAGAAGGCCATTACATAATGCTAAAGGGATCAATTCAACAGGAAGAGCTAACTATCCTAAATATATATGCACCCAATACAGGAGCACCCAGATTCATAAAGCAGGTCCTTAGAGATTTACAAAGAGACTTAGACTCCCATACAATAATAATGGGAGACTTCAACACCCCACTGTCAACATTAGACAGATCAACGAGACAGAAAGTTAATGAGGATATCCAGGAATTGAACTCAACTCTGCAGCAAGCAGACCTAATAGATATCTACAGAACTCTCCACCCCAAATCAACAGAATATATGTTCTTCTTAGCACCATATCACACTTATTGCAAAATTGACCACATAGTTGGAAGTAAAGCACTCCTCAGCAAATATAAAAGAACAGAAACTATAACAAACTGTCTCTCAGACCACAGTGCAATCAAACTAGCACTCAGGACTAAGAAAATCAATCAAAACCGCCCAACTACATGGAAACTGAACAACCTGCTCCTGAATGACTACTGGGTACATAATAAAATGAAGGCAGAAATAAAGATGTTCTTTGAAACCAATGAGAACAAAGATACAACATACCAGAATCTCTGGGACACATTAAAAGCAGTGTGTAGAGGGAAATTTATAGCACTAAATGCCCACAAGAGAAAGCAGGAAACATCTAAAATTGACACCCTAACATCAAAATTAAAAGAACTAGAGAAGCAAGAGCAAACACATTCAAAACTAGCAGAAGGCAAGAAATAACTCAGATCAGAGCAGAACTGAAGGAGACAGAGACACAAAAAATCCTCCAAAAAAATTCAATGAATCCAGGAGCTGGTTTTTTGAAAAGATCAACAAAATTGATAGACCCCTAGCAAGACGAATAAAGAAGAAAAGAGAGAAGAATCAAATAGATGCAATAAAAAATGATAAAGGGGATATCACCACCGACCCCACAGAAATACAAACTACCATTGAGAATCCTATAAACACCTCTACACAAATAAACTAGAAAACCTAGGAGAAATGTATAATTTCCTGGACACTTACATTCTCCCAACACTAAACCAGAAAGAAGTTGAATCCCTGAATAGAACAACAGCAAGCTCTGAAATTGAGGCAATAATTAATAGCCCACCAACCAAAAAAAGTCCAGGACCAGATGGATTCACAGTTGAATTCTACTGGAGGTACAAGGAGGAGCTGGTACCATTCCTTCTGAAACTATTCCAAACAATAGAAAAAGAGGGAATCCTCCCTAACTCATTTTATGAGGCCAACATCATCCTGATACTAAAGCCTGGCAGAGACACAACAAAAAAAGAGAATTTTAGACCAATATCCCTGATGAACAGCGATGCAAAAATCCTCAATAAAGTACTGGCAAACCAAATCCAGCAGCACATCAAAAAGCTTATCCACCATGATCAATGGGGCTTCATACCTGGGATGCAAGGATGGTTCAACATACACAAATCAATAAACATAATCCAGCATATAAACAGAACAAAAGACAAAAATCACATGATTATCTCAATAGATGTAGAAAAGGCCTTTGACAAAATTCAACAGCCCTTCATGCTAAAAACTCTCAATAAATTCGGTATTGATGGAGTGTATCTCAAAATAATAAGAGCTATTTACGACAAACCCAC